>NC_060183.1:28126763-28426763 GCF_021184085.1 Oncorhynchus gorbuscha | reverse complement strand
GTTAGGGAAGAAAATGGTAGTATAGTTAGAGAACCAGAGGATATGGTCAGGGTGACAACTGATCATTTCCAAGGTTTATTTAAGGAAAGGGAAATAGATGTAGAGGACATTAGAGAAGTGATGGAGGCCCAGATCTCACTAGAAGAGGTTGAGAGCGCTCTTAGGAGGATGGGAAAAGGGAAGGTGCCTGGGATAGATGGGCTGCCGGCTGAGTTTTATCTCAAGTTTTGGGGTATACTTGGTCCAGTGGTCCTCGAAGTCTTGAAGGCCATCCTTGAGACGGGGGTCCCGGGGGGGATCAATGGCTGTTGGTGTGCTGTCACTTTTATATAAGAAGGGGGAAGTAACAGACCTTGGCAACTGGCGGCCGTTGACCATGCTGTGTGTAGATTACAAGCTACTTGCAAAGGTTTTAGCAGACCGGTTGCGCACAGCCCTTCCCTACGTTGTTCATGAGAATCAGACGTGCGGGGTAGAGGGCCGCTCTATTAGATGGAACCTACAGTTAATCAGGGACTCCATCGCTTGGGTTGAAGATAGAGGTCTTCCTTTAATGGTAGCAGCGCTAGATCAGGCGAAAGCCTTCGATCGCGTGAATAGATCCTTTTTATTCAGAGTGTTAGGTCGATTAGGATTTGGGGAGAAGTTTATAGGATGGATTCGTACATTATATGTCGGAGCGGGGTGCCGAGTTAGTGTAAATAGTCACTTGGGTGACGTTTTTGACCTCTCGTCTGGGGTCAGGCAGGGGTGCCCACTCTCGGCTCTCCTCTTCGTTCTGTACATGGAGCCTCTGGGGGCTGCCATTAGGGCAGACTGTTATGCAGGTGAATGAGGACCCAAAAGCGACTTGGCGAAAACAGAGTCTTTATTCCAGTAAAGGAAATAGGCAATACTCCTGGACAATCAGAGCAGAAAACAAAACATAAAAAACTTAATTCCACTCGTAGTGACGAGGACAGACTGGAGACTCGACCATTAACTGTAGGTTGCCTCGGGAAGGCACCGACCGTAGCAGACTCAGACACCTGCTCACACGCAGCATCTGAGGGAAACAAGACACGACAGGGCGAGACAAAGACACAGCACGGCGAACATAATACAAGGATCCGACAGGACAGAAACGGAAAACAAGGGGAGAAATAGGGACTCAAATCAGAGGGCAAGATAGGGAACAGGTGTGAAAAGACTAGATGATTGAGTAGGAGAATAGGAACAGCTGGGAGCAGGAACGGAACGATAGAGAGAGGGAGGGAGAGAGAAAAAGGGAACGAACCTAATAAGACCAGCAGGGGGAAACGAACAGAAGGGAAAGCAAAATGACAAGACAATATAAGACAAAACATGACAGTACCCCCCCACTCACCGAGCGCCTCCTGACGCACTCGAGGAGGAACACTGGCGGCAACGGAGGAAATCATAGATCACAAACGGTCCAGCACGTCCCGAGAAAGAACCCAACTCCTCTCCTCAGGACCGTAACGGAAAACGATAAAAAGGGAAACTAGGGTACTACTCTAAAAAAAAAATGAGACACGGGTAGAGAACTGAAAGCTTTAGAGCAAACAGGACCAAACAGGCCAGGAGAGTAACAACTAGGGACAGACTGAGACACAGCAAGGGCAGGAACAAGAACAGGAGAGATGCGGTGGCAGGGAACAGACTGAGACCCAGCAAGACCAGGAGCAGAAGCAGAAAAAAAATTACCAGACTTATTCTGCGCGCAGTCCGAACACGCAGCCACGAAACGGCGCGTGTCACGCTCCTGAGTAGGCCACCAAAACCGCTGGGGAATAGAAGCAAGCGTACCCCGAACGCCGGGGTGGCCAGCTAACTTGGCAGAGTGCGCCCACTGACGAACAGCCAGACGAGTAGAGACAGGAACGAAAAGAAGGTTACTAGGACAAGCGTGCGGCGACGGAGTGTGAGTGAGTGCTTGCTTAACCTGTCTCTCAATTCCCCAGACAGTCAACCCGACAACACGCCCAACAGGAAGGATCCCCTCGGGATCGGTAGAAGCCACAGAAGAACTAAAGAGACGGGATAAAGCATGAGGCTTGGTGTTCTTAGTACCCGGGCAATAAGAAATAACGAACTCGAAACGAGCGAAAAACAACGCCCAACGAGCATGACGCGCATTCAGTCGTTTGGCAGAACGGATGTACTCAAGGTTCCTTTGGTCAGTCCAAACGACAAAGGAACGGTCGCCCCTCCAACCACTGTCGCCATTTGCCTAGGGCTAAACGGATGGCGAGCAGTTCACGGTTAGCCACATCATAGTTACGTTCCGACGGTGACAGGTGATGAGAAAAATACGCGCAAGGGTGGACCCCATCGTCAGTATCGGAGCGCTGGGACAGAATGGCTCCCACGCCCACCCCCGACGCGTCAACCTCGACAATAAACTGTTTAGTGACGTCAGGTGCAACAAGGATAGGAGCGGATGCAAAATGCTTCTTGAGGAGATCAGAACAACAATCATACGACCGGTGAGGAGGAAGGGAGTTGGTTCTGGACCGACTGAAGACCGTGCGCAGACCATGATATTCCTCCGGCACTCCTGTCAAATCACCAGGTTCCTCCTGTGAAGAGGGAGCAGAACAAACAGGAGGAATAGCAGACATTAAACACTTCACATGACAAGAAACGTTCCAGGAAAGGATAGAATTACTAGACCAATCAAAAGAAGGATTATGACACACTAGCCAGGGATGACCCAAAACAACAGGTGTAAAAGGTGAACAAAAAATCAAAAAAGAAATGGTCTCACTATGGTTACCAGATACAGTGAGGGTTAAAGGTAGGGTTTCACATAATATACTGGGGAGAGGACTACCATCCAAGGCGAACATGACCGTGGGCTCCCCTAACTGTCTGAGAGGAATGTCATGTTCCCGAGCCCAGGCTTCGTCCATAAAACAGCCCTCCGCCCCAGAGTCTATTAATGCACTGCAGGAAGCTGCCGATCCGGTCCAGCGTAGATGGACCGGCAAGGTAGTACAGGAACTTGACGGAGAGGACCGTCTAGTAGCGCTTATCAGTCGCCCTCCGCTTACTGATGAGCTCTGGCCTTTAACTGGACATGAAATGACAAAATGACCAGTGGAACCGCAATAGAGACAGAGGCGGTTGGTGATTCTCCGTTCCCTCTCCTTAGTCGAAATGCGAATACCCCCCAGCTGCATGGGCTCAACACCTGAGTCAGTGGGGAAAGATGGTAGTGTCGGAGAGAGGGGAGACACAGTTAACGCGAGCTCTCTTCTATGAGCTCGGTGACGAAGATCTACCCGTCGTTCAATGCGAATAGCGAGTTCAATCAAAGAATCCACGCTGGATGGAACCTCCCGAGAGAGAATCTCATCCTTAACCTTAGCGTGGAGTCCTCCAGAAAACGAGCGAGCAACGCCTGCTCGTTCCAGTTACTGGAGGCAGCAAGAGTGCGAAACTCTATAGAGTAATCCGTTATGGATCGATTACCTTGACATAGGGAAGACAGGGACCAGGAAGCTTCTTTCCCAAAAACTGAACGATCAAAAACCCTTATCATCTCATCTTTAAAGTTCAGATAATCGTTAGTACACTCAGCGCTTGCCTCCCAGATAGCTGTGCCCCACTGCCGAGCCCGACCAGTAAGGAGTGATATGACGTAGGCAATCCGAGCTCTCTCTCTTGAGTATGTGTTGGGTTGGAGAGAGAACACTATATCACACTGGGTGAGAAAGGAGCGGCACTCAGTGGGCTGCCCAGAGTAACATGGTGGGTTATTAACCCTAGGTTCCGGAGACTCGGAAGACCAGGAAGTAGCTGGTGGCACGAGACAAAGACTCTGATACTGTCCTGAGAGGTCGGAGACCTGAGCGGCCAGGGTCTCAACGGCATGCCGAGCAGCAGACAATTCCTGCTCGTGTCTGCCGAGCATCGCTCCCTGGAACTCGAGAGTAGAGTAGAGAGAATCCATAGTCGCTGGGTCCATTCTTGGTCGGATCCTTCTGTTATGCAGGTGAATGAGGACCCAAAAGCGACTTGGCGAAAACAGAGTCTTTATTCCAGTAAAGGAAATAGGCAATACTCCTGGACAATCAGAGCAGAAAACAAAACATAAAAAACTTAATTCCACTCGTAGTGACGAGGACAGACTGGAGACTCGACCATTAACTGTAGGTTGCCTCGGGAAGGCACCGACCGTAGCAGACTCAGACACCTGCTCACACGCAGCATCTGAGGGAAACAAGACACGACAGGGCGAGACAAAAACACAGCACGGCGAACATAATACAAGGATTCGACAGGACAGAAACGGAAAACAAGGGGAGAAATAGGGACTCAAATCAGAGGGCAAGATAGGGAACAGGTGTGAAAAGACTAGATGATTGAGTAGGAGAATAGGAACAGCTGGGAGCAGGAACGGAACGATAGAGAGAGGGAGGGAGAGAGAAAAAGGGAACGAACCTAATAAGACCAGCAGGGGGAAACGAACAGAAGGGAAAGCAAAATGACAAGACAATATAAGACAAAACATGACACAGACACAGGGGTGGAAGGTTTGCTGATCCCTGGAAGTGGTGGGCTGCGTGTTACGATGACGCAGTACGCCGACGACACTTCCTTGCTGTTGTGCAAGGACTCGTGCCTGACAAGGTCCCTTGCCATCTTTGGGAATTTCACCCGAGCGTCGGGAGCAGTTCTGAACCATGCAAAGTCTTCCGTCAAGTTTTTCGGAAGATGGCGCAGTAGAACGGATGTGCCTGGGGGGTTATCTCTCTGTGAGGGGGCCCTGAGGATTCTCGGGGTCCATTTTGAGACCTCCGGCTCAGCGACGCTAAACTGGAACATGCGTATCGCAGTGGTACAGAGGAAGCTAGCAATGTGGAAAGCTAGGTATTTGTCTTTTATGGGCAAAGTTCTGGTCCTAAAGGTGGATGTGTTGCCGTCTCTTTTGTATTTGGCATACATTTACCCATTGCCGGCTTGTCTGAGAAGGCCTCTAGTGAAGCTTGTGTTTCAGTTTATGTGGAGTGGCAGGTGTGAGTGGGTCGCCAGGGCACACATGATCTGTCCCATCGGGGAGGGAGGTAGGGGGGTACCGCATTTCCCCCTCAAGCTGGACACAATTTTTGTTTCTTTCTTGTTAACGGAGCTTGCTCAGCCAGTGATACACCCGTCCGGTTACCTCCTGCGGGTGTTTTTCTCGTATCAGGCGAGAAGCATAATGGTGTGGTCTAACACGGGTCCTCGGGCGGAACAGCTGCCGTGGCACTTTGGTCATGTGGCCAAGTGGCTGCGTGCGCACCCTGAGGTTGAAGTTGCCCGAGTAGGTTTAGATCACAGGCACCTGTACAAGGAGGTCAGAAAATCAGGGAGTCCGGCGCCTGTAGTGGGCATCTTGGAAGTGGTCTGGGAGGGAGTGCAGGCGCGGGGTCTGGATAACAGGCTCAAGGACCTGAATTGGTTGAGCCTTCATAAGTGTTTGCCGGTACGTTCCATCTTGTACCGGTATAATTTGGTGCAATCCCCCACCTGTCTAAGATCCTCTTGTGGCAGGGAGGAGACTGTGCGCCATGTCTTTTGGGACTGTGCCTTTGCCGGAGTAGTATGGGCTAGGGCACGGGTGTTGTTAGGTTTGGTAAAGGGGGATTTTATATTGACGTGGGCCAGGTTAGAGAGGGGTGTAGGGAGAGCGAGAGGGACGGATAGGGACAGGTTTCTGCTCTGGATTCTCATGAGTCTCTTTAAACGGGGGCTGTGGGAAGCAAGGCAGAACATGGTGAAGACAGGGAGAGATTGGGGGGTGGAAGGGATAGTGAGGAGGGTGGAAGGAGATTTGAGGGGGAGGATGAAGAGGGAGGAGAGGAAGTGGGGGCAGCATGCTGCTCGGGAGAGGTGGAAGGGAGGTTTAGGGCTGGGTGTCATTTAGATTTGTAAGAGGATAGATTAGGGACGGGGAGATATGGAGAGGAATTTTGTAGGGTGACTGGGAGGGAAGATGCTCCCCTGAGGTTTTGTTTGTGGTTTATGTTTAGTTTAATTAGTTTATTTAAAATACCATTATTTGTGTATGTGTGTAAATTATGAGTTGTATAGAATGAATGGTATTGAAGATAATAAATTATTTTTTATTTAAAAAAAAAATAGGCTGTAATAGATTTCACGTTCCGTTTGTTGTTTTTGTATTTAGTTATTTCATGTATCGTTTCGTTTTCTTCATTAAAGATCATGAGTAACAAACACGCTGCATTTCGGTCCGACTCTCTTCCTTCAACAGACGAACGCAGTTACAGAATCACCCACCACTCACTGGCCGAGCAGTGTGTAAACTGGCAGCGGCAGCTTCAGCAGCGAAAGGAGGACGTTATGGACGGTAGAGGCATGGAGTATACGACGTGGGAAGAAATCGACAGTTGGGCGGCCGACCCAGAGAGAGTGCAGGCGCCCGCCTGGGATTCACTTCAGCAGTGCGAAGAGGGCTACAGGCGAATGGAGTCTAAAACGAAAACAACGCGACGCAGAGCGAAAACCGAAAGTAACCCCCAAATATTTATTGGGGGAGAGCGCAGAGAGAGAGTGGCTGAGTCAGGGTTCAGACCTGAGCCAACTCTCCCTGTTAATCGTGAAGAGCAGTTGCAGTGGGAGAGGCTGCACCACTTGGAGAATTGGACATGGGAGGAGGAATTAGACGGTAAAGGACCCTGGGCTCAGCCTGGAGAATATCGCCGTCCCAAGGAAGAAATAGAAGCGGCTAAAGCGGAGAGGCGCTGGTATGAGGAGGCAGCACGGCGACGCGGTTGGAAGCCTGAAAAGCAGCCCCCAAAAAATATTGGGGGGTGGCTAGAAGGGAGTATGGTTATGCCAGGTAGGAGACCTGCGCAAACTCCCTGTGCTCACCGTTGGGCTAGAGAGACCGGGCAGGCACTGTGTTATGCTATGGAGCGCACGGTGTTTCCAGTGTGGGTGCATAGCCAGGTGCGGCACATACCAGCCCTTCCTATTGGCCGGGCTAGAGTGGGCATCGAGCCAGGTAAGCTTGGGCAGGCTCGGTGCTCAAGAGCTCCAGTGCGCCTGCACGGTCCGGTCTATCCAGAGCCACCTCTACACACCAGTCCTCCGGTAGCAGCTCCCCGCACCAGGCTTCCTGTGTGTGTCCTCGATCCAGTACCACCAGTTCCAGCACCACGCACCAGGCCTCCAGTGCGCGTCGCCTGTTCAGCGCAGCCAGCGCTTTTCTCCTCTCCTGCACTGTCGGAGTCTCCCGCCTGTTTAGCGCAGCCAGAGCCTTTCTCCTCTCCTGCGCTGCCGGAGTCTCCCGTCTGCCCAGCGCCGCCAGTGCTCCCAGTCTGCCCAGCGCCGCCAGTGCTCGCAGTCTGCCCAGCGCCGCCAGTGCTCCCAGTCTGCCCAGCGCCGCCAGTGCTCCCAGTCTGCCCAGCTCTGCCAGTCTGCCCAGCGCCGCCAGTCTGCCCAGCGCCGCCAGTGCTCCCTGTCTGCCCAGCGCCGCCAGTGCCGCCAGTCAGCCCAGTGCTGCCAGACAACCAGTCTCTTCCAGATCTGCCAGACAACCAGTCTCTTCCAGATCTGCCAGACAACCAGTCTCTTCCAGATCTGCCAGACAACCAGTCTCTTCCAGTTCCGCCAGCCAGGATTTACCGGAGCCTACTACCTGTCTGAGCTTCATCTCAGTACTGGGCTTCCCCTCAGTCCCGGGCTTCCCCTCAGTCCCGGGCTGCCCCTCAGTCCCGGGCTGCCCCTCAGTCCCGGGCTGCTTCTGTCCCGAGCTGCCCCTTTGTCCCGAGCTGCCCCTCTGTCCCGAGCTGCCCCTCTGTCCCGAGCTGCTCCTCAGTTATGTGGGGATCTGGGTGAGGACTATTAGGCCATGGTCGGTGGAGAGGGTGGATTATCCCAGGACGCGAAGGGGAGGAACAAGGACATTAATGGAGTGGGGTCCACGTCCCGAGCCAGAACCGCTACCATGGACAGACGCCCACCCGGACCGTCCCTATGTTTTTGAGGTGCGTCCGGGAGTCCGCTCCTTAGGGGGGGGTGTTCTGTCACGCCTTGGTCATTGTATTTTGTGTTTTTGTTATATGTTTGGGTAGGCCAGGGTGTGACATGGATTTATATATTGTTCTTTGTATAGGGGTGTTGTATAGGCTTGGCTGCCTGAGGCGATTCTCAATCAGAGTCAGGTGATCCTCGTTGTCTCTGATTGGGAACCGTATTTAGGGAGCCATAGTTTCGCTTTGTATTTCGTGGGTGATTGTTCCTGTCTTTGTGTAGTTTCACCAGATAGGCTGTAATAGGTTTCACGTTCCGTTTGTTGTTTTTGTATTTAGTTATTTCATGTATCGTTTCGTTTTCTTCATTAAAGATCATGAGTAACAACCACGCTGCATTTCGGTCCGACTCTCTTCCTTCAACAGACGAACGCCGTTACATGTTCTCTCATTTGGGTTTGGAAGTAGTTAGCAAGCTAGCCAACTTTAGTCAATTAGCTTGGGCGCTTGACATCAGAGCGTCCGGATCAAACCCACTCCACCGCCAGAGCGGTCAGTGTGCGCTCTGAACGCTCAATGAAACGCTCTGAATTTACCAATAGACAATTTGACAACTCTCTGAATTTAGGAACGGCCCAGAGCGCACTCTGACACATTGGAGGCAAATTACGAATGCACCCAAAATTGAATACATTTCAAATCTATATCTGACATGGTACAGGTGTGAGGTGGGTGAGGTGTATACTTTTGTTTCAATGTAGATTTGTGAAAGACTACCAAGAAACACTATGCGACCTCGATTTAGCCCACTGCAGTAAAACAAAAAAGGAACAATATACAAACATTCCATTCCAGCTAAACAATGGATATACAGTATACTGTTTACAAAAAAACTCATTTTAATACACATCTAAAATCTATGAATTAAAAAATGTAAGAACTGTCATATTTTATACAGACATGAAGGTACCCATACGTGATATTTGTTTATCAAATGTCCCTGTTCTGTTTTGATTCACATGCATGACATGCAAGATAGCGAGGATGACGCTTATGATGACAAGTCAGGTCACCTGCTGTTGATACTGGCCCTGTGGGTGTTCCATATAGCCTACATAGCAGCCCTGGGAATGCCTATATAGACCATACTGAATTTGTGGACTGATTAGATTGTTGCATAGTAATATAGCTCCATCTAGGATTTGTGTTTCAAAGGTTTTTTGAAAAGTGCATTTTTAGAGTACAGTCAATTTAAGATTGATTAAGGGACTGCTGCTATCGCACATAACAGTTAGTGGACTTGTGAAATCAGTAATATTTAATGTGTCAAAGGATTACTATTTGAAGTCAGTTGTTGCCAGCTGACATGGCATTATTATAACATGGCAATGCATGCACAATTACCTGTAATTACCTGTAATGCCAGCTGACATGGAATTGTTATAACATGGAAATGGATGCACAGATTTTTATATAAAATATTATATAGCATCTCAACCAAAAAACTGCATTTAGCAAGTTAACATGTTCAACATGTCTTTGAGACAAAGAATAAAAAACATATTTTTGACAACTATGTATCTTAAAAATATTCATGTGGTATGATTGAATTTGCCTAGGTTCCCTCATTTGGCTGACTTGTCTGTGATGCAGAATGATTGTTTGTCTGTGGTCTGTCCTGCTCTCTGTCAGTCCCTGCTTTCTGATCAGGCCTCAATATTGAAAACATTGTTCAATATGGCACTGCAGTCTCACTGTGTGTTTGTTATCACAGAACAATAGGGTTAGAATAATCTTTGGTTGTATGATCATATCGATATATTTTCTAGTACAATTTCATTGAGTAAATATTGACAAATAGCCATGCACCATCCACAACCGTAGTGCTCTCCAGAGTGTGGTGCGGTCTGCCCAACGCATCACAGGGGGCACACTGCCTGCCCTCCAGGACATCCACAGCATCTGGGGTCACAGGAAGGCCAAGAAGATCATCAAGGACCTCAGCCACCCGAGCCACGGACTGTCCACCCCGTTATCATCCAGAAGGCGAGGTCAGTAAAGGTGCATCAAAGCTGGGACCGAGAGACTGAAGAAACAGCTTCTATCTCAAGGCTATCATATTCTTAAATAGCCATCACTAGCCAGCCTCCATCCAGTACCCTGCCCTGAACTTAGTCACTGTCTCTAGCCAGCTACCACCCGGTTACTCAACCCTGCACCATAAAGGCTGCTGCCCTATGTACAGTGCCTTTGGAAAGTATTCAGACCCCTCAACTTTTTCCATAATTTGTTAAGTTACAGTCTTATTCTAAAATTGATTACATACATAAAATCCTTAGCAATCTACACACAATACTCCATAATGACAAAGCGAAAACCAGGTTTTAGAAATGTTTGTACATTTGTTAAAACCCAAAAACATAAATACCTTATTTACACATGTAAGTATTCAGACCCTTTGCTATGTGACTCGAAATTGAGCTCAGGTGCATCCTGTTTCCATTGATTATCCTTTCTACAACTTGAATGGAGTCCACCTGTGGTAAATTCAATTGATTGGACATGATTTGGAAAGGCACACACCTGTCTATCTATATAAGGTCCCGCAGTTGACAGTGCATGTCAGAGCATAAACCAAGCCATGAGGTTGAAGGAATTGTCTGTAGAGCTCCGAGACAGGATCATGTCAAGGCACAGATCTGGGGAAGGGTACAAAAAAATTCTGCAGCATTGAAGTTCCCCAAGAACACAGTGGCCTCCATCATTCTTAAATAGAAGACATTTGGAACCCCCAAGACTCTTCCTAGAGCTGGCCTCCCGGCCAAACTGAGCAATCTGGGGAGAAGGACCTTGGTCAGGGAGTTGACCAAGAACCCGATGGTCACTCTGACAAAGCTCTAGAGTTTCTCTGTGGAGATGGGAGAACCTTCCAGAAGTACAACCATCTCTGCAGCACTCCACCAAACAGGCCTTTATGGTAGAGTGACAAGACAAAAGCCACTTCTCAGTAAAAGGCCCATGACTGCCCACTTGGAGTTTACCAAAATGTACCTAAAGACTCTCAGACAATGAGAAACAAGATTATCTGGTCTGATGAAATCAATATTGAAAAAAGCTGTGCAGCAACGCTCTCCCATCCAACCTGACAGAGCTTGAGAGTATCTGCAGAGAAGAATGGGAGAAACCCCCAAATACAGGTGTGCCAAGCTTGTAGCATCATACCCAAGAAGACTCAAGGCTGTAATTGCTGCCAAAGGTGCTTGAACAAAGTACTGAGTAAAGGGTCTGATACTTATGTAAATGTCATATTTCTGTTTTTGCTTTGTCATTATAGGGTATTGTGTGTAGATTGGTGAGGGGAAAAAACAATTTAACTTAACATTATGTGGAAAAAGTCAAGGGGTCTGAATACTTTCCGATGGCATAAACATTGAACACTGGTCACTTCAATAATGGAACATATAATCGACTCTGCTGCTTGAGCATGCTTCTGGGGCACAGTCGATAGCCCACTGGACTTCGGGCTAGAAGGTTGAGGGTTCGAGACCTGCTCCCTGCCTGTTTCATTACATTGGTGTCAGAAGTGGGATCTGACCTTGCATCCACGAACGTACGTGTGCTTGGCCAGTGGGCGCGTTCCTGCTTGGCCAGTGAGTGCATTCCTAAATGGGCATGTACACTAGCAAGAGATAAATTGCCGCGTGCCGCTTAGGCTGCCCATTGTGACTTGCTTATGGGCGTGCTGGCAGCATATAGCAGCACATTCGATCGTGCATCAAGAATTCAGCATAGCAAGTTTGTATGAAGGTCTGGTTATTAGTGGGGATGGCATGTACCCTTGTGGTTCCAGTGTTTGCCCAGTAACCAAAAGGTTGCTAGATCGAATCCCCGAGCTGAAATGATAAAAATCTGTTGTTCTGCCTGTGAACAAGGCAGTTAACCCACTGTTCCTAGGCCGTCATTGTAAATAAGAATTTGTTCTTAACTGACTTGGCTAGTTAAATAAAAAATGTAAATGGGTAAATAGTTCAATAGTAATGTGCTCTAAACGCTCTGGTGGCAAACAAACTTTGCTGCCCTGTTTCCAATTGTCCACATGGCTGGGTGAACCTATTCAAGTAAGTAAATTCATTTTGAAAGTGTAAAAACAAAAATGTATTATTAGCTAACTAGCTACAGTGCAGGCTAACTCAAATGAGCTGCTAAATGAGCTAGCTAGTTGTCTAGCGAGCTATCTAACCAACTTTACATACTGTATAGATAGCTAAGTGAATGAAATATCACCAGTTACATAACTTCATATTAGCTATCTTGATGTATTTATCACTGTACAAAAACAAACTCAAAATGTATTTGTAGGTAGCTAGCTATAACAACCATGGAGGAGCTTGAAAGGATAGCATTTCCAACTGTCAAAGTGAGAGAGTAGGCTATTCTGGATAGGGCAGGTACTTGTGTAGTTCCAGTCCCTAGAAGTGAGGACAGAGATAATGGTAACACAGTTTTTAGTGCGGTGTAATTTGAGTATAATGAAGTCTGTTTCTTGTGAGGTTTTATGTCCTAAGATAAAGAGAGCTATGAAAGCCTGTCTACAGATGAAGAGGTCCCTATGAAGAGCAGTGGTGTTTTTGCCTTAGCACTGCACAGCTGATCAAATGATCAACTCATCATCAATCTTCAAGTGGTATTTATGTATTAATTTGTGATGCTATCCTTAATATGATCATGTTATTGTCACATGCTACACATGCGCATGTGTGTGCAGAAGGGATATTATACTTTAGTAATCCACAATTACCTGGTAGTATGAAAGTCTAATAATGACATTATCTTCCATATTCCTTCAGATACCTTGTAACTGGAGATTCTTTCAAAATGATTACCTACAGTTACTTTGTAGGGCACTGCAAGGTTGGGTGACCAAGGCCATCTGGGACTGCCTCTTGGGGAAATTCAGGCGTGTGGAGGCTACCTACGTCCTTCTTAATTTCATGAGGATGGACACGAGGACCGGGAGGGGATCTGCAGCTCGCCGCTGTGTGCCAGAGGAGAGGTCTGCTGCTCTGCAGGATGTGTCAAGGATGTGGTCAACAACACAGCAAGCGAGGCAATCCGTGTGCAGGAGATCTTCACCTCCTACTTCTTCAAAGAGGGTGCTGTTCCCTGGCAACACCATAGACTACACTATGTACAACCAAAGGCTCTTTTAAGAGCCATCCACATTGCACTAAGAGTATTTATCCATTTACTTAGCTATGTCAGCTGCAGTTATTCAATTCCCATTTTCTCTCCCTTTGATTTCTACTTCTCAGGTGAGGGTGCTGTTAAGGTAAGGGTGTGATGTATGTACAAAAACAGGCTATTTTAAGTCACCCATATTGAAAAAAGGTACAACAATTAGACACCCTATAACCCACACCTACACACTCATGTATCAATCTGATTGATGGATTGCGTTGTGCAGGCTCAAGTGTATAACTGGCTCCTTCCACCTTCAAAGAATAGGCAAGAGAGCCAACCATGGAGAATAGTAAGACACTTCATTATTTCTATAACTACGCTATATTGTTTGTCCTCGTGTGTCTGTTCATGTTTTTCAGTATAGAGTACTCTGCAGCCACTTAAGCCACACACACATATTCCTGTTGAACACTGTCTTTAACTACTTTATTTTCTCAATAACAGTCTCTCTCCTTCACTTCATCCCTCTTTCCCTAAAATCTCTAGGTTATATCAGCTGTGTCGCATCTGAACTGGCTACATAGAGGGCACAGCATGAACAGAGGTGAGAGGTCAGTTGGTCAGGTCAACAGGATGTATTATTAAAGAGATGCTTTACATTGAAATAGAGATGCAGTAGTCCCAGAGTTAATGATCCAAGGTCAGTTTTGCATTTTTACGTCCTGATGATTGATGACTGAGTTTTAAAATAACATTTAAAAAAAAGCTTAAACATGCTCTCGTTCTCATCTGCAGGTAGGTTTTGATGTTAGAGACGATGCCAACCCCCAGTCCCGTCATCGCCACCTCACCCACTCTTAAGATAACCTTCGGGCCGACTGGGAGCCCAAGGCTGGTTAGGAGACACCACTAGACACACTTGTGTAATTGTGATGAACTGAGATAATATTAGGGTAGCACTATGATTAATTAATCATATGCTGCCTTCCCTGCTCCTATGTCCTTACCTCTTTCCCTTTCTGTATTTTACACCTCTCGCCACCTCTTTCTTCCTGTTTTATAATGCACAAACAGAAGTAAAGATTGAACTTGTATTTATAATATTACAATTAATATTTATAATGCATGTATTTATAACACTTAAATAACTTATTTCAATTAAGTGTTTCACATTCTCTTCTGGTTGACATTAAGACTCTCATTTGATGAAATACTACACCTAGGAAAATAGATATTGAGATGAACCGGTTTTAGAGTATTTACATGATGCATAGGAAGTGTAGTGTAGTTAAATCATGTTTCTAGTCTATTGTATAGCTATCATAACCATTCATGTCCCAGGAACAAGATTGGTAAACACTATAATTGTAATACATACATGCAGAAACAGCATCAAAGACTAATTTGATACTCTTGGTATTGGATATGACTGAAAACTAATCTCAGACATTCATACCTGAACTGCACCTTTATTGTCAATGTAGAGCACATGATCAGTGAATATATTAAAATGTACAGGCTGCATAGCTAGCTACACATCCATAGGCATGCAGGTATTTTTATCCTCCACTGCACAATAAGCAAGAACATAGTAAACTAGCTAATTTACGTTATTTCATCTGCATTGCAGGGCAAATAACAGCAAGGGAAGCTTACACAATTGTACATAAAATGTGTAGTAAATGCTTCAGCTAGCTAGATTCTTTACATCCACTGTTTCACAAGATGACAGCCTGGTTTGCTGGTTGTTTCAGGAGTCCCTAAAATATTAAACAACCAGAATTACAATTTCATACTCATGTCACAACACCCATAAAGATAGCCAGATAACTGGCTAATGTCAGCTAGCCAGATAACTGGCTAATGTCAGCTAGCCAGATAACTGGCTAATGTCAGCTAGCCAGATAACTGGCTAATGTCAGCTAGCCAGATAACTGGCTAACGTCAGCTAGCCAGATAACTGGCTAATGTCAGCTAAATTAACTTAATGGCAAAATCGTTTGACTCTACATTAACTAACATATTCCTGTCAATTGTAGATTTTTTTTGCATGATTCGTTATGACGTTACATTTGCTTCAATCCTAGTATTTTAGTATCAGCCATCTTCGCTGAAGAAGGTCTCCAGCCTTGGGTCGCATAGCGTCAAATTCGTCATGAGAACCACTCGATATGATTGGTCGCCGCTGGTGTTTTGCATAATGTTGGGAAAAATGTATATTTTTCACCGCCTTGGACGGAAATGAATAGGAGGGAGTTATGTACAAACGACCCATGTCGACGCTGCTGCCGTTTGAGCATGCTTTTGGGGCACAGTCGATGGCGCGCTGGAGGTTTTTAGACCTGCTCCCTGCCTATTTCATTACAATACTATTATATCCTACATATATACTACATATTCTATTCACATAATTTACTGTCCATAATTACTTTATATCCCATCACATATATACTGTAAATATTTATACTCTATACTCCGACATTGCTTATCCTAATATGTATTAATATGATTAATTCCATTATTTTAGTTTTATATTTGTGTGTATTGTTGTGTATTTTTTTTATATTACTGCACTGTTGGAGCTCGGAGCATAAGCATTTCGCTACACCCCCAATAACATCTGCTAAATATGAATGTCTATGCGACCAATAAAATTTCATTTGATCTGATTATTTGGTTTGCAGCAAGAATTTTCCTCCAAGGGAAAACGCCGCCTCAAAATGGCTTTTGCCTCAAATTGTCCTGACTGATTTACGGAAAGTATGTGTAGACAATGTATCCATTAGTTTGTATTTCAAAATAACTGTTGACGTTAACATTTAAAATGGTTGAGGTACGGGTATAGATGTCCCAAGGATATGGGATACTTTTATTTATTTATTTATTGTTTTATTATTATTATTATTTTATTGATTTATTATTATGAACACAACAAAACAAAACAGAAATATACAAAGAAGAGTACATAAACCTAACAGACAGGGTTATTACATATCAAGAATCATTTTCAATTTGTTAAATACTTTTATGGTGCATATTGCTTTTTTGTTTTTACATTTACTGAGAATTTAAATATTATTTTGAAATGACATTTTAAATAATGTGAAGTGGGGTTTGTTCTCTGCCTACTTCATTTTATGGATACAGAATCTTCCATGAAAGATAAACAAATTAACAATGAAAGTTAAATCAGGGTCCATATCATTTGGATCAAAATAAAACAGAACATCGGAGTCTCTCAAATTAAAATTCATAGTCGTTTCTTTTAAATAAAATCTTCTAACTCACTCCAAAATCTTCTGACATAAGAGCAGTCCTGAAATAAATGGTCAAGAGTTTCTGGGTCACAACCACAAAACACACATTTGTTATCAATAACTATTTTAAATCTGTGTATAATAAAGGCCTTTACAGAGTAGATTCTATGAATGAGTTTGTATGATACTTCTTTCACCTTATTAGATATACAATATTTACGAGACAACAACGAAACTTTGTTCCAGTTCACTTGTCCTTCCTGTTTGGCCCTGTCCGGGGGTGTCCTCGGATGGGGCCACAGTGTCTCCTGACCCCTCCTGTCTCAGCCTCCAGTATTTATGCTGCAGTAGTTTATGTGTCGGGGGGCTAGGGTCATTTTGTTATATCTGGAGTACTTCTCCTGTCCTATTCGGTGTCCTGTGTGAATCTAAGTGTGCGTTCTCTAATTCTCTCCTTCTCTCTTTCATTCTCTCTCTTGGAGGACCTGAGCCCTAGGATCATGCCCCAGGACTACCTGACATGATGACTCCTTGCTGTCCCCAGTCCACCTGGCCGTGCTGCTGCTCCAGTTTGAACTGTTCTGCCGTATTATTATTCGACCATGCTGGTCATTTATGAACATTTGAACATCTTGGCCATGTTCTGTTATAATCTCCACCCGACACAGCCAGAAGAGGACTGGCCACCCCACATAGCCTGGTTCCTCTCTAGGTTTTTTCCTAGGTTTTGGCCTTTCTAGGGAGTTTTTCCTAGCCATCGTGCTTCTACACCTGCATTGCTTGCTGTTTGGGGTTTTAGGCTGGGTTTCTGTACAGCACTTTGAGATATCAGCTGATGTACGAAGGGCTATATAAATACATTTGATTTGATTTCACTTGTCCTGGGGCTGCATTCCAGTACATTTTAGCAGAGTGAATAGTAACATTTTGACATAGTTTCCTTATATACATGTTATTACATTTATAGTTTAAAATGTCAATTCCTTCTAATTGTATTGAGGCTACAAATTCCTTAATAGTTTCACTTGGAGTAGTGTTATATTCTCCTAAAAGAAGAATAGCACCTTTAGGGACAGCTCTAACAACAGTTTGATACTCCTCAGGAGTGAATGTAGCATTGTGTGTTCTCATAAATGCTGGATAATCATATAGTTGTCCATCATTATTCAATAATTGTTGAACCCAAATAATGTTGTTGTCAAACCAGTTCTGGAAAAAAAAGCATTGTTTTGGTATTTTATGTCTTTATTATTCCATATTGTATACCTATGTGGGGAAAAATTGTGTTTGTACATGAGGTTCCAAGTTAGAAGTACTTGTTTATGAAAGTTTGCAAGCTTAATAGGGATTTTAACCTTATCAAAGTTGCATTTTAGTAAGAATTATAGACCACCATTGGATGTGGTATACAATTGACCCTTCACCATTTCCGCTGTAAGGCTTTTAATAAAGAACGACAGCTACGTAATCCAATAAAAAAATGCAGATTCACAGCACTGGCCAATCGCTAAGCTTGTAGGTGGGTGTTATCACCTCAAGGATCTGTTGGTTACTGCACGAACAGGTGAGCGTGCATATTCTTGTTTTTGTTCAGAAAACTAATTTAATGGATAAAGGAAAAACGTTCAGTGCACATCTAACCACAGACTTGTTTGTGATATCGGTATTTTCTGTTTTTGCAGTCCAACAGCCCATAAAACAGCATTATATTTCTCACTACTTGTTAGCTGCACTTCGTCAGCTAGCTAACGTTAGCTTTTGCGAGCGGTCTGAGGGAGAGAGTATCAAAATATTTAAATGACAGAAATTATATGATTTCAAAACAACTGGGGAAGTATTTATTTCTTTGATATGATGCCCATTATTGCGCCGAAATGCACTGTTACATACGTTAGCTGATGTTAATGTTTAACTTGTACAGTAGCTTTGCTACTTAGTAGCTAACGTTAGGTAACGTTATCAAACGTCACTAGCACAGCTAGCTAGCGCTACCTGTCTTAAAGGGACATTACACTCCAAAATAATACGCTTATCAGGTCTTTCTGTTGAGATAAGTGCAAATCCCAGGTCATGTTTTGTTGATGTGCCATTTGGCTGTGCCATTCAATTGGGGTTGAAGCATAAAGCTGGACACAACCAATGGTGATTTTATTTTTCTATTTATTTGTATTAACCCACATTTTTTGTTAGGTAGTATCTTCTTGCAATGAGTTTTGGAGATTTGGATCCAGGCTACTGTTTTTCACAAATGGACCATACATTACAGGTAAGAGATGGAAAAATAAAAAATGTGTAGCCCTAACTACATTGTACTACAACGTCATTAATCTTCTTGAGGTATGTATAACTAATTCAACAGGTCAAAATGTACTAACACAGTAATACACACAAGAAATACTATGCACAGTGATGTACAGCAGCCTCGGAAAAGAACACTGCGGGGTAGGGCTGGGCAATATGGCTTAAATTATGTCTTGATTTTTTTTTCAAATTGATCAACGATTCACAATCTCTAAATGAGCTTGGTTGTACAATGTAAAGGTCAAATACACTGCATTTCAAACAGTCAGCAATAATCTAATGTGTTCAGGGCTTGTGAAATTATACCTAAAAGTCACAGATCTGGCTTTCAAGTCTTTATGGAAATGCCCTTTTTTGTTTAAAATATTTCCATAACATGCACAATGCACATTCATTAATAATGACTAACTTCTTGTAGCAGGCATTATAGAAATTGTGTACAGATCTCATAAACAATCTCTCAAGCACAAGCCCACGTGCTAGTGAGTAGCCAGCTAATTGTTATTTCATGTTTAGCATCTTGGATCTATTTGCTAGCTAACGAGAAAATTTGAATTGTTATGAACACATCCATCTGTACGTCTTCAACTGTTTGAACAGCATGCTAGCCAGTTTACTTTGTTCAGATGTTGAAGTCAATTGCCTACCTTATTTCTCAGAATGAGAACGAGTTGCTAATACCTTAATTGTTTTATGCTTATTGCACATTTATTAAACAGACTAGACAGCTCGTATAACAGTCTTTGGCTAAAATGTTGCTAGGGGGTATGTGGTAAATTGTGTGACAAACTGAGCATTCATTTTTCCAGAATCAATGTTCAATGATACTCCTGTTTTAGTAGTGTCTGCTCTGCGTGCAATTTGAGGAGTTGAGACATAAAAAGGGTATCGTTAGAAAGGTTACAGTAAAATAATGTCTCAATGTCGTTCGGTGTCCATAGGACTGATTCTGTTGGACTAAACCTCAAATTCAAATAGCTAGTTGAAACTGCTTGTCAGAGAGGAAGAAGTGATCTCTCATCTTTGTTGTGAGTGGCAGGGGGAGGGGCTTGGTGGGATTTGAGTAAATGGGAAGGTGCACACAGCAGAGAAGGAACAAAGGAGACAAGACCAAAAAGACATGAGTACAAGCAGACAAATGCTCATAAATTAGATTTTTTTTAAATGAAAAGCTATATTCTTGCCATACAGGCATTTTGGAATATCGCCTTAAAACATGCATTCAAATTAATGGCCCTACTGTGAGTCAGAATGTTGAATAAAATTCCATTTCAACTTGCTGGTTTGTCAGGGGGTCGGTCCGGTCCCTTACCTCGTTTTAAGGCTATCTAACCTTTTATTCAAGCAGGAAGGCCCATTGAGACCATGGTCTTTTCTGCAAGGGAGCCCTGCAATACAAGACCAGCAGCAACTGCATAGGGCAAATAAGCCTGAAATAATGACTCAAATCTGGCCTGTGTGTGAGTAAACAAATATAAAGTAATGATTGGATTCTAGCAAATCACAGGACTGCAAGGTGTGGCTCAGAATCAGAAGTTCACCAGACTGGGGGAGGTGTTTGGAGGGAGATGATTCCCGAGCATTGGGCAGAACATGTCTGGTGAATGTGATTGAGGGTGTCCGTGGGTCCTTAAGTTAATTTATCTAATTTAAAGGCCTTAAGTCTTTAATTTATCAAAGGTCTTAAAAAATGTGATGGGAGATGACTGTTATGTTTTTGACTGCTGCTTAATTGTTTCCACCACTGCAAAACATTTTATTTTAACATGAAATGATACGAGGTGCACTTTCAAGATGTTAGAGCGCTATCCACATGTGCGCAGTTCATGTGCAGGTTGAGCCGTTGCCAGAGGGGCCTATAAAATTTGAAGGCCACTCCCTAGCTGGGATCAAAAATGACAGATTTCTTTTGGTTCTAAAACCATTATTTGGTCAACACTAATGTGCATTAACCTGCTTCCGGCAATGAATGTATCTGCCCTATCCCTGTTTCGCTGCTAACTCTAACACCGTTTCCCCCCTTTGAGAGATGCATTCTGTTAAGCACAAGCATAGGCTACTGACAGTTGATCAACATTTTGAAATGTAATTGTAGGGAAAAAGTTCAACTGTCAATAGAGGAAATAACCAATTTACAAATATAGGACGTAATTGAGATGATGCGCCAGCAGAACGGAGCAGAGTGTGCCACTTATGGTATATACATCAAGTAGCCTATTTAGGCCTACCAATGGACAGTTTTTGTAGGACATAAAATGTACTGTTAGATCAATTGCATGGCTATCTAGCAACAATAGCATATTTACAGTTATCAACCTAGCTGATGCATTTTGAGTTCCCACCTCATGTGGTAAATAGCCTAGGTCAATATGCACAAAACATGCAGGCAAATTAATCTCTAAAGAGACAAAAATATGTGATTATTCTGGATCCTTTTTTGACATGTTGCACATCAAAATATAGCCATTATGCATTCCCCAAACTAATAGATTAAATAGCTACATTGTGTGACAGCCTGAACTCAAAATTGATTTCTCACCTACAGTGCATTTGGAAAGTATTCAGACCTCTTGACTTTTTCCACATTTTGTTACGTTACAGCCTTATCCTAAAATTGATTCAATTGTATTTTTTCCTCATCAATCTACACACAATACCCCACATTTACATAAGTATTCAGACCCTTTACTCAGTACTTTGTTGAAGTACTCCCATTCTTCTCTGCAGATCCTCTCAAACTCTGACAGGTTGGATGGGGAGCGTCGCTGTACAGCTATTTTCATGTCTCTCCAGAGATATTAGATCATGTTCCAGGACATGGAGACTTATCCCGAAGCCACTCCTGCGTTATCTTGGCTGTGTTCTTAGTCGTTGTCCTGTTGGAAGGTGAACGTTTGCCCCAGTCTCATCAAGGATTGCTCTGTTCAGCTTTCCCTCGATCCTGACTAGTCTCCCAGTCCCTGCCACTGAAAAACACCCCCACATCATGATGCTGCCGCCACTATATTTCACAGTAGGGATGGTGCCAGGTTTCCTCCTTGGCATTCAGCCTTCATTTATCAGAACAAGAATAGACTGACGAGTTTCAGAAGAAAGTTCTTTGTTTCTGGCCATTTTGAGCCTGTAATCGAACCCACAAATGCATGCTGCTCCAGATACTCAACTAGTCTAATGAAGGCTAGTTTTTTTTATTGCTTCTTTAATCAGTATATCAGTTTTCAGCTGTGCTAACAGAATTGCAAAAGGGTTTTCTAATGATCAATTAGCCTTTTAAAATAAACTTGGATTAGCTAACACAATGTGCCATTGGAACACAGGAGTAATGGTTGCTGATAATGGGCCTATGTTTTTTATTTTATTTTAATTTTACCTTTATTTTACTAGGCAAGTCAGTTAAGAACAAATTCTTATTTTCAATGATGGCCTAGGAACAGTGGGTTAACTGCCTGTTCAGGGGCAGAAGGACAGATTGTGTACCTTGTCAGCTCGGGGATTTGAACTTACAACCTTTCGGTTACTATTCCAATGCTCTAACCACTAGGCTACCCTGCCGCCCTGGAGATATTCAATAAAAGAATCTGCCGTTTCCAGCTACTATAGTCATTTACAACATTAACAACTGTATTTCTTATCAATTTGATGTTATTTTAAGGGACCAAAAAATGTGCTTTCCTTTCAAAAACAAGGACATTTCTAAGTGACCCCAAACTTTTGAACAGTAGCGTAGGTATTCACACCCTGAAGTCAATACATGTTAGAATCAATCACCTTTGGCAGTGATTACAGACATTTTCAAATCTTGCCATAGATTTTGAAGCATATTTTAAGTCAACTGGAACATTCAATGTTGTCTTCACAACCAACTCCAGTTTATATTTGGCCTTGTGTTTTAGATAATTGTCCTGTTGAAAGTTGAATTTGTCTCCCAGTGTCTGTTGGAAAGCAGACTGAACCAGCATTTCCTCTATGATTTTGCCTGTGCCTAGCTCTATTCTGTTTTATTTTTAAACTAAAAAGCTCCCTTGTCCTTTCCGATGACAAGTATACCCATAACATGATGCAGCCACCACCATGCTTGAAAATATGAAGTGCTACTCAGTGATGTGTTGGATTTGACCCAAACATAATGCTTTGTGTTCAGGACAAGTTTTTATTTTAATTTTAATTTTTTACTTTAGTGCCTTATTGCAAACCGGATGGATGTTTTAGAATATGTTTTATTCTGTGCAGGCTTCCTTCTTTTCACTCTGTCATTTAGGTTAGTATTGTGGAGTTAACTACAATGTTGTTGATCCACCCTCAGTTTTATCCAATCACAGCCATTAAACTCAGTAACTGTTTTAAAGTCACCATTTGCCTCATGGTGAAATCCCTGAGTGTTAGAAGTTAGAAAGGACGCCTGTATCTTTTTAGTGACTTGGTGTATTGATACACCATCCTAAGTGTAATTAACAACTTCACCATGCTCAAAGGGATATTCGATGTCTTCTTTTTTTTCTTCATTTTTACCCATCTACCAATAGGTGCCCTTCTTTGTGAGGCATCGGAAAACCTCCTTGGTCTTTGTGGTTGATTCTGTGTTTGAAATTCACTGCTCGACTGAGGGACCTTACAAATATTAGTATGTGTTGGGTACAGAGATGAGGTAGTCATTTAAAAATCATGTTAAAAACATATTGCACACAGAATGAGTCCATGCAACTTATTTTTTTTATTTGTACCTTTATTTAACTAGGCAAGTCAGTTAAGAACAAATTCTTATTTTCAATGACGGCCTAGGAACAGTGGGTTAACTGCCTGTTCAGGGGCAGAACGACAGAGGTCAGGGGTTTGAACTTGCAACCTTCCGGTTACCAGTCCAACTCTCTAACCACTAGGCTACCCTGCCGCACATTTTTACTCCTGAACTTATTTATGCTTGCCATAATAAAGGGGTTGAATACTTATTGACTCATGACATTTTAGCTTTTAATTTAGTTCATTTGTAAATATTTCTAAAAACATAATTTCACTTTTACATTATGGGATATTGTGTGAGCCCAGTGACAGTGACAATCTCAATTTAATCAATTTAAAATTCAGGCTGTAACAACAAAATGTGGAATAAGTCAAGGGGTGCGAAGTCTTTCTGAAGGCATTAACTTATTTCATGACTTACTTGTCACTGGAAAAAGTTGGTCTCCAGCCCTCCCACTTAGCTACCTTGCTTGAAAGTATAGTCATTTGATACCCGATTCACTGAATGAGGGAATTATTTTCTTCGACTTTTTGGTTGTTGTGTGTTATAACATAATACCTCCAAGAGAGCTACTGAGTGTGTAGACTTTTGTTCCAGCTCCACTAACACCAGATTCTACCAATAAACTGCACAACAGGACCTTAAACTGACTGGTGTGTTTGAGCAGTGCTGGATTAAAAGCCTGCACATCCAGTGGCCTAGCTATCCAGATGGAGAGTTGACCACGTGTTTTAAACAGTAACAGTGCTGTATGTCTGACTTTAAGCCATTTGTTCACAGTGGTATTGTTGTAGTATTGAGTATCATTAGCTGGTATTGGTATCGGTTCAAAGCCAATAATCTGGACACCTAGTTTGTGATCTAACGAATGATTAGCCCATTATATTTGCCAGAATATGCCGACTCTACCGTTATGCTTGTTTACACTGAGCTGCACTGGGGTCAGAACGCATTAATGGTTACATTAAGACACAGTGGAGCCGGCGTGAGATGTGGGTTGGAAAACATACCTCAATGCAGGGAAGGGATATGCCACTGTACTACATTTTTATCCACACTGCTCCATCGGAGATTGCAATGCTCATATTTTCCCCGGAAAACTGATCTTTTTTTGTCTTATTGTTAGCTGGCAGTAGCCACACCAGCCATTATGGTAAAAATAGTGAAAGAGCCAGCCCTAAAAATACAGCTTTTTGACATGGGCTCATTTCTGGAGGGGAAAATTAGCAGGTATGTGGCATGCACAAAATAGGTATTAAAATGCATTCCAAGTGGCATTAAAAAGTTAATGCAAAGTCTTAAATTCAACTTCGTGGAATCTGCAGATACCCTGTGATTAATTGGTTAATGTTTAAGTCTAAGTATCGTACAAAGTATTCACAGGAAAGTTTTAGTAAAGACCGAACATGCCAGAACGGTCGGCCAAGCGCAATAGGCAGACGTTACATCGCTTGCTGTTACGACAGTATGTTATAAAAACCAGCTGCACAGTGGTGGCTGTTTACCCTGAGTCTGAATGTAAAATGTTAGCGAATATTCTGGTAATAAGCATTCTATCCATCGTTTAGATGTTTGTCTTACGTGACTTTACAACAACATCTTCCTAAATGTGGATCGCCAGAGCAGGTTAATTATGTCATCACTTCACCAATTGGCAAAATAAAAGTCCCCTGCAAGACTCTTCATTGTGCCTGCTTGTGCACACTTAAAGGGATAGTTCACTGAAATTATTAAATTACATATTTGTTTCCTTACTCTGTAAGCAGTCTATGGACAAGATATGACCACAAACCATGCTTTGGTTTTGTTTATCAGGCCACTTTCTAATGCTAACTTTTATGCATTTGTGCCACAAATACGGTCCAAGTCAATAGTACCTATATTAGCATTTTCGCACTTCATCCTAATGTTTTTAAAATGTTGTACCTCAATGAAGTTACTTAGATGATTTATGAAACAACCTGGATACCTATATTTTAGAAAAGTCTGTGTAATAATACTTTGCTGTAAAGTGGCACATTGTGTCAAATGTCTAGTTGAACAGGGACCAACCCACTGACAAACCTGGGGTGTGTTCATTAAGGCTCGCAAAGGAACCATTTACCGTTTAAAAGAACCAAACACAAGCAAACGGAACGGGGAGGGACCTACCTGAATTTCTCCAATAGAAACATGTTTTTGTTCGGGGTAATGTATACACCCCAGGTGTGCATTTTAGTTTGTGTCAATGTTAGCTATGTTGTGCGATGGTTTGTACTGAGCGGCACGTTTCCCCAAAAACGGTGTGCACTGTTCTTCAACAGCCTTTGAGGTAGATTTGCTCCTGTTTGGTGGGTGTGGCCTGATCAATATGGCTGTGATCATTTTGGAATTGCAAAACTCGTGCAGCACACCACACAGTAATTGCCCTCATGGCCACCATAATCCATTTTTTAAAACTGGTCGTACAGTACCGTTTCTGTTGAATTCAACATTGCACACTGTTATGTCATACACCGTTCTGTGAACACACCCCAGGAGAGTAACATGTCTGGTCCACTGGGAGCGTAGCGTTTGAGTAACCAAAGCAGAAGCAATTGCACTAATTCATTTTGCATCGCCTGGGTGGGTGGAGATTGGACGTCTTATAAACAACTGTCAAACTCATTCCACAGAGGGCTGAGTGTCTGTGGGTTTTCGCTCCACCTTTGTATTAATTAATCAATCAAGGTCACTAATTAGTAAGGAACTCCCCTCGTTGTCTAGGTTTTAATTGAAAGGAATAAAACTCAAACCCGCAAACACTCAGGCCTCCGTGGAATGAGTTTGACACTTCAGTGGTAAACTCCTTCATTGGGCATAAAATTAAATCTTCACCCACCAGGGGGCAAAACAAGCACCCACTATTGCATCACACTCTGCCAATGTAGCAGACATTTTCAATGCCAATTTAGACAGTTATCTTATCTGTAAGGAGGATGTATACATCTGTGGTGGACTTGGTTCTAGCAGCGTATTGCTGTACATCCTTCCACAGTCCATTGTGTGTATTGGTACATCAGATGTATGAATAGCCCAGCCCTAGTATAACTCTTGTTTGTCTCATGACAGATTATAAAAAATAATTTAGGTAAAGGTTGTTCTCGTGGTGTGCCATTCATTGAGCACTACAGATATTATAGAAATAATTCATATCAAATTGTATTGGTCACATAAACATGGTTAGTAGATGTTATTGCGAGTGTAGCGAGTACAATTTTGATACAGTGTCAGGGGAGGCTTTTACCCTTTTGTTCAGGTTTTTGTTTGTGGGACACTTTTTACATGCACATACAGAGAAATGCTTTAAGAAGCCCCCTCTTATGGCACGTTTGGGCATTTCATGTAGTCTCTTGTCTGCCCTTCAGTCTAGCGGCGAGAATGAGAAATGTCTCCCGCCTACCAGAATTCACACACCACCACCACTTCTGTTTGTCAGACTCAAATCAGAGGGAGAGGAGCAAGCCGCCATTTTCTGAGCGTCTCTCCCTAAAACGAGAAAATAGGCTCTTCTCAAACACCAGAAAAACTGGCCTTCTCAAACACCTTAGGGTGTGGGGAACGGAGTTTGCGACAAAGGATTGTTGTAAAATAATTAACAGAAGTATTTTTGACCAGAAAGGACCATTTTTACACTTACTTGCTATTACTAGTAGCGAGGCGCGCTAGCTAGCTAACTTTAGCGCGTTAACGTTAGTTAGCAAGCAAGGTGTAGCTTGCTACGTTACTTGATTCGCCCATTGCTTGGTTCCGGAACGAATCTGGAGCGCTTGAAACGGGGTCTTAAATAAAAAAGGATTGCATTTTTAGAAAGGGGAATGGCTGATTAATCGATTCAAATCGTATTTTGTTGTGGTATCCGTTTACATTTCCTTCAAAAACTGCGGGGGATTGTTGCCGAAATTCACTCGGATAGTGCGCCTCGTCACGTGGTAGGTTCCTCCTTTTTCTTTGTTAGCTAGCTAACAAGACTGATTAGTCTTTACTCCGACTAACTTGTCCGGTTTAGCATTCGACAAAAATGTACCTAATTCAAGTAGACTATTAACTATTAAAATTATTTAGCAATCACACATTGTCAAGCAAAGCGTGGTTTGCATGTGGCTTATTTTAGAGAACAAATTGCATTGCCAGAATCATGTGCATGTCTAGAATAGCCACTGTATTTAATTTTTAAAAACCTATAACCGTATGAACTAAGATACACTGTGAAATGTTTTTGCTATTGCTTTTCAAACGTTTTGTTTACGTTAAAATATAACGTTAGCTAGCTAGGCCGCTACAGTTGTGTGCTTATTGATTTAACGTTAGCCAACATTTGGCTGCACGGTTAGCAAACGTTTACGCTGCCATTTAGAATAAGATACATAATAATTCAATACACACGACTTGGAGCGAGATAGCTAAATAATTTGTTGAGATGCATTACGTTCGAATCAGTAACTGGACACGTGAATTTGAAGACAAAAACAATAAACGTAAACATTTGTAGGGGGCATTGTGCGAACAAATCCTTTACCAAGGCGTCATGGAAAATAAAGGGAAATTTGATATATCGAAAACAGTAGCCAATGCATGAATAACGTCAACGTAATAATTAGATTGACATTTTCAACGTCAAGCCTTTTGATAGGGACAAGTTTATTGGATTTATCAGCGCTGAATAGGCGGTTTAATGTGGATGAATTGCATTGAATCTCCCTCGGAAATACAACATGGCGTTTGTGCGCGCTGACAAGAAACTGCGGTGGAATACTGAGCCCCCCCCCATTCATATCGCCTGACAGATGATACAGGGAAGAAGCAGAACGCATTTTATCATTGTGGATTCTGTCTAGCTAGATTCCATAGATCGAATTTGGACCAGATTCGCATGTTTACCGGAATTAAATACCAATCCAATAATAAACGTCCCCCTTAAAAATCGGCATTAACCATACACACTGATTGCACCACGAGCAAGGCTGTACCTTGTGAACATTATCTGGTAGCCTACATATGAATTAGGAAATGTGGATACTTGTGTGTCTGAGAATTTCACACAGGAAGTCACAATGTCATGCACTTTGGGCTATTGGGCTAAATCCACCTGCTTACACCTCCAAACCCTGCTGCATCTGACTTAGTAGGGTTTGAATAATTTGCATTGGCTGCTTTGCTTTCCTTCCTTATCATCCGACTATCCTTGAATTCAATGGTCACAGGGCACAGATAATTATTTGAGGAGGAGCCTGGGGAGTAGTCCTAAATGACGAAGGCCAACTTGTTCACACAAGCACAGGTGCAGTTAGCTGTAGGATTTATTAGCCTGAGGTTCCGCTATGCTAGTTTCTTGCTGTTGACCACATTGTTTTCATTATTTCCTACATGTTAACCATGTAGGCTAGTCAAGCAAGTTCAATCACAAAGAAATGGGCTCATAAATCTACTTGCCTGAATGTTTTTTATTAGATCACAAAGTAGTCTAGCCTGCTGTATATTCTTAATGTTGACTCTGCCCTAACTAAAGGCCTAATTTAAATTAAAAAACAGATACATGTTAATATTATTTGTTTAATCCTGTTTTCAGGCAACACCATACTTACCACCGTGACTATGGTCTGTTAGGTCTTAGGCGGTATGCTATGCTTATCAACATGAAGGTTGCTATTTAATATGCAATTAGAGGTTCCAATTGCATGCTTTTTGTAAATTAATAGGCCAATTTAAAGCAGACTACATACTCCTTGTTTTTTTAACTTGTCTAAGTAAATGCTTTTATCTTATATAATTTGTTAGATTTATCAAGTGAAGCACAACATCTCTAATTTGCCTTAGTCAGAGTAAATTATGTTAATCATTGTAGCATTTTAAGGAGGAGTTAGTCCACCTGTGGTTACTTGAGGCAGGATTGGGTGTGTCTGCTGTCTTATCAAACCTTTACTGTGTGGTACTAGTGTCTGACTTTGTCTCTTCTTGACCACCCAGGCTGTCCTCTGGCAGGGCAGTAAGCGGGTGGTGTGGAGCAGGCCGCGGAGTCCGTCTCTCTGCGCTGCATGGCTGCGATGGCGCCCGCTCTCACCGACGCCCCAGCCGAAGCTCACCACATCCGCTTCAAACTGGCTGCCCAGTCCTCCAGTCTCTCCCCGGGCAGCACAGAGAACGGCAACACAAGCAACATCCTCATCCACAGCGGCACTGGCAAATGCAAGGTCTCCGCCGCCGACGAACACTCCCACAACTTTTGCAGCGGGAACCAGGAGCAGCCAACCCAGCAGCATCAGCAGTCCCCGGCCTCAACCCTGGGCAAGCTCCAGCCGCTGGTAGCTTCCTACCTGTGCTCCGATGTGACCCCCGTCCCCTCCACCAAGGAGTCTATTAAACTGCAAGGAGTCCTCATCAAGCAGTCTGTGCTGAAGAGCCACGGCATCCTGCCCAGCTCGCTGTTCAACGGCGGGGGAGACTTCCTGCTGAGTAAGCGGCAGACTCTGGAGCTGTCCGGAGGACAACTGAAGAGCCTCATGAGCAGCAACGGCGGTGGCCAAGCCGTGGCGGCAATCAATGGCCTAGCCAAGAAGCTGGCCATGTCCGGCGCAGCGGGCTCCGTGGTGGCGGTGAACAGGAGCAAACCCTCCGCCAGCGCTGAATCTCAGCCCCTAACGCCTCCACTGGACTCCAAGGCCTTCACGGGCGCCGTCTTAAAGGGACCAGTCAGGCAAAAGCATTCCCTGGGGGTTTCTCACAGCGCAGGAGGAAATGGCCTCCAGCAGCAACCAGCTCACTTTGTGGCGCCTGATACACCCTCAAATCAGCCAGACACACCCTCAAATCAGCTGATGCTGCCTGTGACTGACTGGGAGAGGGCAGGCAGAAGCCAGCAGGGGTCCCCAGTCTGCTCTCCGGCACCCCAGTCCCCCTCCTCCACCCTTTGCAGCCTGGACGCCCAGGTGAAGGAGCGCACTCTGTTCAACCGCAGCCGCCAGGGTGAGATCGAGGGCCGGATGCGGCGGCTACGCAAGCGGCTGCAGGTGGTGCAGGCCAAGCAGGTGGAGCGCCACGTTAAGCAGCAGCTGGGGGGATTTCTGGACTCATCCCTCAGCATGCTGCCTTCCGCCACCACAACGCGCAAGGGGGACACCACCGCCACATGGCGCCCGGGCCGGCACTCCTTGGGAGCCAGGGACAGCCTGGGCAGGTTCTTGAAGAGCGGCTCCATCCCCACAGAGTTGGAACGCCTCTACCTCAGTGGCACGGCCAACCTGCACGTAGCTGAGAGCAACTTCGACTCGGATGTGACGGAGAGCAGCTCGGGAGGGGACACCGACCTGGAGGAGGAGGTGCTGACCAGAGTGGACATTGAGCAGCGGCACATCAAAATGTAAGTACCACAGGACGCACCGTTGTGACATGAGGACCCCCCCAAGTGACGTTCCATCATATAAAGGTTTAGAAAATGGTGAGACTGAAGTGATGAGTGGTCATATGCCAAGCTAAAGGCCATATGGGTCTTTTGAAAAACAAACTCTTTTTGCACCTTGTGACCATCAGTGTATTGAGCAGAAGGGACTTACCATGCCCCTTTTCTTTGGCTCAAGCAGTATCACAGGCTGAAAGAGCTTTTCGTCAACCAAATCATGTAATCTTCTTGATGTTTGTTGCCTGCCAGAAGGGGACAAAGTGGGACTAACATAGATGGAAGGTGAGATGGTGTTCCCCTAACTATTCTACTCAGGATAATGGGATCTTAATCTACATGGTACAAAGGGTCTCCAGCTTTCACCTAGAAGGCTGCTCTGTGCAGATGAACTAAAAATCTTCAATTTGGGCTAACAATGTGCTAATGGCAATTAGAGATGCCCCATCTCTCTGAATGGAAGGATCAAACTCCAGGAAGGGGGTGATAACGCCAGTTGCTTGGAAGAGCTGGTGTTGTAGTGTGGGTGTGATGCTGTAGTTACTGGAGAGACTGAGTACACTGTGTGAATCTATTAAGTCCCCGTCCACAGTGATGTACTGCCACAACCAAGGCTAGAGCTGAATGTACTGTTTATATGCAGAGAGAGAACATAGAGCACATACAGAATACATGTTTTGATTTAGATAAAACCAAGGCGGAAATGTGACTTCATGCAAAGGGTATAATTTTCACATTTCCACTTTCTCTTGTGTTTTTCTCAGCGGGGGCTTTCAAATGTATTCCATGCGAGGCGCAAGCCAGAGTGCCTCATTTCTGCTTAATGTTTTTGAGTGAAAATAGACTGCCAGTTGGGTCAGCGGCATTAATGGACTTGGTGACTTGTTTGGCGTTTGGTAGATGATTAACAAAGCAGAGAACTTATTTTACAGCCCCTTCCTGTTCCTTTTGGACTTTTGGCCTAAATATTTTCGTATCCATACAGAGAGAAGCCTGAGTTATTGGCACAAGCATAGAGATTGACATGGCTGATTCTTTGTCTGGATGGGGAAAGAGTGATGTACAGACTTCACTACATGATACATGGTTCTACTTGAACTGTTTGGTAACCCCATTTATAGCAAATGAATTGGATTTTTATCCTAAAGGGTTTGCAGTTTGGGTAGAGCTTTGTTGTACCTGGGATGGGAAGTAGACTAGCTTCGTGCGATAGCATGTTGACGTCACCAATATGTGACCAGACAGTGCTTTAGCCCCTTCAAACTCAATTCTGAACATCGAAGCCAGTTCCACTGCATTTGTTGATTGTTCTCCTCTAATCAGGGACTAATTTAGACCAAGTCGGTGCAATTATTGGGTAGGGCAGAAAACCAGCAGGTTCCGGACCTCGTAAGGGAAGAGTTGAATACCCCTGGTTTAGCCTATTTGAACTATACTGGTTCCGCACAGTGAAGAGCAGTCTCGCAGCGCACAGAAGGGCAGCACGTTAAAATCAAGAGTAATGTCTATTCTTATTTGCTATAGCATATTTCAATACATGTTATATACAGAATGCAAGAGTGGAATGTAAGCCAGGCGGAGTGGAGGATTACACCAAAAAAGTAGCACAAAATGTCTAGTCGGAATCTCTTTCTCGCTGCCTGTGTCTCTGTTTGCGACTTTCTCTGTCGGATACATGGGCCTTAGGCTATATCCTGAACCTGTTCATTTTTTAAATATTTTTTATAACCGACACTCCTTAACTGTCTTGCTGTTAAAAAAAAAAATGTTTAGCCTATATTCCCTACAATCTGATAGGCTATGAATATGACTTTGGGCTCTACTATAGGCTAAGCTTTCATCGTTTTAAGCATTGCTTTCTCTCAATCAAATAATTAATGTAACAGGGTTCCTTCTCATTTGTTTGAATATCCTAAAAATGTAAAGTAGCCAGGGGAATGAGAGTGAACAAACAATAGCCTATAGAAACATCTAATGACATGTTTAATCAAGTTTGCTTATTAAGAAATTAACTATTTATGCGGGCCGGGGAAACCCTCCATGCGAGGTTGAAAACCTAATAGCCAATTACCCATCCTCCTACTAGGCCTAGCCTAGGGAAGCCTAGGAATAGGCAATCATAGCTTTGAGAGAGAACATTATTTATTTACTGTTTTATAAAGCAATTATTATTCAGTTCTGAAGACTAGACTGCTTCTGTCTAGCCGATAACGTATAACCTAACTCACTATGTTAAGACATCCCGTTCCTCATCAGACAATCACTGCTCAATCATGTGCGCGCCACACTCACACAAACCTGTTCCATCCTGAAGCTCCTTCGCCAGAAATTAATATTAGAAAATATTTGCTTGCATTTAGCCTCTGCCCAGGCTTTCAACATGATTTTTCGTCATGATTCGATTTCGCATTATAGTAGTTTTGGATTTTTTAAAAAAATTGTGGGTTGACCAATAGGAAGCAATACGATCATATATCACAATGCTTTATGCATACATAATCGCGATAGGATAAGTTGACATCTCCCAAACCTATAGCCTAAGCCTTTTCTACATGGTGAGGGTTCAGTGGTGGTTTTGTTTCAGCGTAACAGACCTATAGCCTAACCCCCACCCAAATGAATTTGGTTTACTGCTTGACGGTTGCTCTTTCTGCATATTTTTGTGTGCTCCTAGGGCTGAGTGATATGACCAAAACATATCATAATATATAACAAATGCTAGTTTTTTTATACTATATTTTATGTTTCTTAAATAAAATTATACATTTGCTTTGAGTAGTGCGTGTGACCCTAGGGTGGCAACACATACATTCTTAGTGATTTCAATGGGTCTTTCTCCATTCTGATTTTTTTCATACTGTTCAGTTCAATGAAAAATAATTTTCAGCTTTTTCATACATTTGTGTTTCCTACACTCACTTGAGAGAATTTCCACACTGCCGTCCATGTAGGGCTGCACTATATGGGCAAACAATCTAGGCCTTATCTTTTTGCAATCGCAATTTGACTTGCGTTTTAGAGCAAACCACTTGTGTGAACTGTCGGAATCATGGAAATAGAATGATTATTCTAATTCTGTAGTTAGGTCGCAATTGTAAATGAGAACTTGTTCTCAACTTGCCTACCTGGTTAAATAAAGGTGAAATAAAAAATAAATAAATAAAGTTAGAATATAATAGTTGGCACTTTGAATACAGTGTTTGACATGACAGCGAATGAAAATGCCAGGGAGGAGTTATTGTGACAGGGTAGGAACCAAAGTGTTGATGCGTTTCCTAGGGGACTCTATAGTCTTTTGGCGAAATTGAATGCTATTTTTGCTACTTCGTGTGGCATTCATGCTTCACGTAATTCCTCTTTGATTTAGAGGATAATGTTGCACAAATAACATGCTGATTTTGGTCTATATCATTACTGGTATTATCAGGCTGTATATAGCTCGCTACATTTGCTCTGACTCTGTACATTTAGGCCCAACTTCCTAAGAAAATAAACTATCCATTTGCAGATTTAAGAAACACACTAATTGTGTAATTATAGAATGCTAGTGGATTTATATTAAGAAGCAAAGTGAAAACCAGGTCCTTGTCATCAACATTGTTGCATTGGCAATGCTGACTGAACGCAAGTGTCTCGAGGTCGAGGAACAACAAATGCGCTCCTTGAGGGATGAGGTGGGGCTAGGTCTTTGTGGGGAGAGGACTCAAGTAGCGGAGTAAACTATAAAAATGGATCTTACACACGGCGTATCACATTTTAACAAACCAAACATTCAAATACTGTTATAGAAGGTAAAGTAATAACCCAAACCTGTCCATGGATGAATACGGTATACCGCCCAGCCCTATCTGCTCCATAGTTTTTGGTTGGGTTTCGGTCTATATCGGGGGTTAAGTCTAATTAATTGCACCCACCTGGTGTCCCTGGTCTTAAACAGTCCTTGATTATAGGGGAAGAGTGGAAATCCGCAATGTAACTGGCTTTGAAATTCCAGATTTAGGATTTGCCTGGCCTATAATCTTTGCTCTTGAAATTAGAGGTTGACCGATTAATCGGAATAGCCGATTTTCAAGTTTTCATAATCGGAAATCGGTCATTTTGGAAGCAGATTTAGCAGATTTTTTGGGATTTATTTCTTTACACTTTTTTATTTAATCTTTATTTAATTAGGCAAGTCAGTTAATAACACATTCTTATTTTCACTGATGGCCTAGGAACGGTGGGTTGGAACTACCGCTCCCGGATCTGGGAGAATTGTCATCAACTGTCCGGATGAAAAGTGTGCCCAAATTAACCTCTAGTGACTCCCCATCCCGGGTGCGGGAGCATAATCATCAACTGACACTAATTAGCATAACGCAAAGGACAAAATATATTACTAGAAAATATTAATATTCATGAAATCACAAGTGAAATATATTGAAACACAGCTTAGCCTTTTGTTAATCACCCTGTCATCTCAGATTTTGAAATTATGCTTTACAGCCAAAGCAAGACAAGCATGTGTGTAAGTTTATCGATAGCCTAGCACAGCATTAGGCCTAGCTACCAAATATCGTTTCCCAATGAGAACTCACTTAACAGGCAGAGACCTAAAAAAAAATCTGAATGGTTAGTCCTCTGGGTTTTGCCTGCTACATAAGTTCTGTTATACTCACAGACATGATTCAAACAGTTTTAGAAACTTCAGTGTGTTCTATCCAAATCTACTAATATGCATATCATATATTCTTGGCATGAGTAGCAGGAAGTTGAAATTGGGCACGCTATTTATCCAAAAGTGAAAATGCTGCCCCCTATACCTTAAGAAGTTAACTCCTATCTTCAGAGGAAGCGTGAATAAGAGCCTGTGCATGGATCACAGCAGCACTAGGCAGAGGGTGCGAAGAGGATCAAATTCAGCTGGAGAGCTGCAATCATAAAGAGAAGGGGTTATGTAACTCCGGCTGTGGGTTCATGTTGGGGAGGAACTCACTGGAGCTAAACAAATCCAGATGTGTCGAACAGGATGGGAAACGGTACACAAGGCGGGGAGGATACTAGAAAACTGCACAGTAATGCTGAGCAACAGCATGCGCTGCAAGCCATGGCCTCAGCCGACTTAGTTGGCTTGATTATTAGAAAACTTTGTACACATTTTATGCACTAGGCCCGTGTATAAAGCTAAAACATGAATTGGATTAGGGCTAACTGATTTAAGGTCTTCTAGTTCCCTAGAATGGATAATTTTAATCTTCGAGAGCAGAACTGCAACCTCAAACCGATTTATACACTTTCTATTAGTGATGGGGGGGGTATCGTATAGTTTTGATCAATATCAATATTTCTGTGCTTGTTGGCTGTACCTGCACCAAAACAGCAGTATTTTCCTTCGAAACATGCTCGCCCTCTTTTTTTCTTTTTTTAAATAGGGAGACAATGTGTTTAACACTTGTTTTCTCAAGGCTCTCTTGTTCCTCTACAGCAGACATATATATATATATATATATATATGGTGACCAATGTACTTGGAACACCAATTTGCAATTAAATCACAGAACCAAATTGTAATACATTTAGAATCACAATACATAGTATCGGCACCTAAGTATCGAGGGGTCCCGGGCAATTCCCAGCCCTACTTTATATTCAGTATTAGGCCAATGTAATGAGATTCTTGCCTCAGAAACACTGATCTCTCAATATGGGCAGCCCTCAGCCATGTAGGCCATTAAGCTAAAATATACAGAAAATACAAATACACAACCAGGAGACAGGCCTGCTAGTATTCAAAGAAAACCACTAAAACTGAACCTCTTTCGAATTAATACTGGGATGCATCATAAGCATGGTAAACAGACGCTGGCTTGAACTAAGTGGTATCGGAACTTGTCTCTACCATATAGCTCAATGTGACAAGATCCACTGTCATCAAAATCGTCAGTCCTGGACTGGTTAGTGCTCTTTACCATTTCAAGTAGAGGTCGACCGATTTTATAATTTTTCAAAGCCGATACTGATTATTGGAGGACCAGAAAAAGCCGGTACCGGTTAATCGGGCGATTTAAAAAAATAAAATAAAGAAATAATAATAATTTAAATTTCAAAAAAGCATATATATATATATATATATTACATTTATTATAATTTTTGTAATGTATTTGTAATAATGACAATTACAACAATACTGAATGAACACTTATTTTAACATAATATAATACATCAATAAAATCAATTTAGCCTCAAGTAAATAATGAAACATGTTCAATTTGGTTTAAATAATGCAAAAACAAAGTGTTGGAGAAGAAAGTAAAAGTGCAATATGTGCCATGTAAGAAAGCTAACGTTTAAGTTCCTTGCTCAGAACATGAGAACATATGAAAGCTGGTGGTTTCTTTTAACATGAGTCTTCAATATTCCCCAGGCAAGAGGTTTTAGGTGTAGTTATTATAGGACTATTTCTGTCTATACCATTTGTATTTCATATACCTTTGACTATTGGATGTTCTTATAGGCACTTTAGTATTGCAAGTGTAACTGTATAGCTTCCGTCCCTCTCCTCGTTCCTACCTGGGCTCGAACCAGGAACACATCAACAACAGCCACCCTCGAAGCAGCGTTACCCATGCAGAGCAAGGGGAACAACCACTCCAAGTCTCAGAGCGAGTGACGTTTGAAACGCAATTAGCGCGCACCCTGCTAACTAGCTAGCCATTTCACATCGTTACACCAGCCTAATCTAGGGAGTTGATAGGCTTGAATTCATAAACAGCAGAGCTGCTGGCAAAACGCACAAAAGTGCTGTTTGAATGAATGCTTATGAGCCTGCTGGTGCCCACCATCGCTCGGACTGCTCTATCGAATCATAGACTTAATTAGAACATAACACACAGAAATACAAGCCGTAGGTATTAATATGGCCGAATCTGGAAACTATCATCTCGAAAACAAAACATTTATTCTTTCAGTGAAATACAGAACCGTTCCGTATTTTATCTAACGGGTGGCATCCATCAGTCTTAATGTTCCTGTTACATTGCACAACCTTCAATGTTATGTCATAATTACGTAAAATTCTGGCAAATTTGTTCGGAATGAGCCAGGTGGCCCAAACTGTTGCCTATACCCTGACTCTGCGTGCAATGAACGCAAGAGAAGTGACACAATTTCACCTGGTTAATATTGCCTGCTAATCTGGATTTATTTTAGCTAAATATGCAGGTTTAAAAATATATATACTTCTGTGTATTGATTTTAAGAAAGGCATTGATGTTTATGGTTAGGTACACGTTGGAGCAACAACAGTCCTTTTTCGCGAATGCGCACTGCATCGATTACATGTAACGCAGGACAAGCTAGACAAACTAGTAATATCATCAACCATGTGTAGTTATAATTATTGATTATGATTGATTAAGTTTAATGCTAGCTAGCAACTTACCTTGGCTTCTTACTGCATTAGCGTAACAGGCAGACTCCTCGTGCAGTGCAATGAGAGGCAAGTGTTTAGCGCGTTGGACTAGTTAACTCAAGGTTGCAAGATTCAATCCCCGAGCTGACAAGGTAAAAATCTGTCGTTCTGCCCCTGAACAAGGCAGTTAATTTGGCCGCGCTTTTCATCCGGACATGAAAATACTGCCCCCTGCCAAAGAGGTTAAATGTGTATTTTTTTCCCCAAATACACACCCTATATGTCTTAATAAATTCAACTATATGCATTGAACTTGTTTGAAATAAGGCAAATGTCTCGAGGGCACCAAAAGTAGAAAACCGTAACCCAACCCAACTATTCTCCTGCTGGTTTTCGTTACTTTCCTGAAGTTGACACTAATAGGCTACATGAGGAGTCTGCAACCTTTCTCGTGTGAAATGCCAATTCATCTTACAATTTCTACTGATCTACATGTCAGTAATGGTTTTCATTTAATTTGTCTTCACATCTCAAAATCATTGTCATGTGGTTAATCAAAATGTATATCTAAGTGAAAATGATACATAAAAACCTACCTTCTGTTGCCATTGCCAACTATTTTAAAAATAGCCTACATAAAGCCAACAAATAACATTGCAGCATGTAGGTAGAAAATATCCTGATTAAAAAATATCCTATAAATCACCTTGGCTATTCATGGCCTGTGCAACGAGCTTGAAACGTAGGTTATCAACTATTAACTTGGGTCCGGCGAACTTGCAATGTGTAAAATATTCTGGGCCCTCAGACTTTCCTGTGCCAGTGAGCTCAGGACAGAGACAGCTTTAGGCTATTTGCGCAGGGAATAAGAAGCTGTGCTTGACTTGGGCTGGAGCTGAGCACTGGCACCTCAAATTTTCTTCTGCTTGAGCTCTTGTTCCTCTTATAGAATATTATCTAAAATGTATTGTGGAACTCCTGGACCTAAATATAAACAGTACCATCACCCAAACTGAGTACCGGAACCTATTTCTGTCAAGTTAAGTACTGATAAGATGTAATTGGCTTGGCCAATTTTGAAATCAAATTTTATTAGTCACATACACATTTGGCAGATGTTATTGCTGGTGTAGCAAAATGCTTGTGTTTCTAGCTCCAACAGTGCAGTAATATCTAACAATTTCATAACAATATACACACATTCTTAACTCCATTCCTTTACTTTAAATATCTAAATATTTGGACGAGCAATTGCGGAGCGGCATAGACTAAAATACAGAAGAATACAGTGTATACATGAGATGAGGAGTAGTGCAAAATATGTAAACAGTATGTAATAGTGATGCACCGATATTACATTTTTGGCTGATACGGTATCTGATATTTTCCTTGCCAAAGAAAAATAATATTTAAAATATTAGCGGCCCAGCGTTGTCCGAGCTCTCATTGTAAATAAGGATTTATTTTTAACTGACTTGCCTAGTTAAATAAAGGTTACACACACCACACCGACCATTTATTTATGTCCCCATTACCAGCAAAAAATGATTAGTCTGTTTCTTTCACTTACTGAGCTGTTTTGTTGTTCATTTGTTAAGTCGTTTCATTCTCAACCATGATTTATAAGGAACGCCGTTTGGGTCTTTGCGTGTCCCCCAAAAATGAACAATATTTGACGTGTCAAATATGCTTGTTGACCAATCAGGACCTGAATATGTCTGTACGTCACATAATAATTGAACGTGTTCATACATTTTTAATGTAGTTATTATACATTGATTACACTTACTTGTATTTCATATGTCACAACGATTCATCGATACATATGCTATGATGCTGGTAAAGTTGTCTCGCACACTTACAGTGCTGATCACAAAGCTAGCTAGCTCATGGATGTAAACAATGTTCTTCCCCCCCAAAAAAAAATATAGCAAAATGACACCAGTTTCAGTAGCTTTAGTTAGCAAGCTAACTATATAGCTAGGTGCCGTCAAAAATAACCCTAATTTATAGGACTGTTATTATTTGATTAATGGTGGTCGGACCCATCTATGTGAAGCTAGCCACAGTAAGGATTAGTCACAATAGCGGACTTAGTGGTTAGCCTTCAAATGAAAAGCATAACATAATTCTACCATTTGTATTCATTTGCATCACTGTCAATAACATACTTTTAGTTTGAAGGCAAACCGCAAATCCCACAATTGTGCCTAATCCTTATTGTGGCTAGCTTCACAATACATAACCCAGTCCGGTCGAGCCTCACTAGCCAGATGAAGCTAGCTGGCTGCTTATAACATTAGCTTTGGGCAACAAGGTTAAGTAGCTGGCTAGCGATTTATTTTCATGAACTGAAGTTCAATTTCAATAGGCGAACAAGTGGCAACCTTGCTAATACTTACAAGGATTCCTAAATCATTTTTGTAAACACATCGTTCGTGTCTGAGGTTTGCTTGTTTGCTGACTTTTTTGTTCAGCTTTGACAGTGCTATTATATCTTTTTTGACACGTTCCGTAGTATGCATGTCGTGAAGCTAATAGCAGTGATGCTATTACTGTGTAACGCCAGTAGGGCAACATCTGAAAAATAGTGCACTTAGTGTGTACCGGTACTCGACCAGTCGGCGAAAGCCAACATCACCCGCGACAGAACGTTTGATTGTCAATGGTAGTGAATACCATTATCTTGGCTTTAATGGATTTCGCCTTTGAGTTGTCTCGCTGAAACTCTTACTTTTTCAAATGATGCTTGACTTGATAAATGCTAAATCCACACAGCAGACATTGTGTGGGCTAAGTTAGGAACGCTGTGCTGCATGTGTAGTGCAACATTTTACGGGGTGTCATTACATCATGTACCTACCTACGTTGTCAAAACTACCTTGAATACCTATACATCGATTTTTAACATCGGCGTTAAACTAGACATCGGTCAAAGCGAATATCGTCACGATTCCGATATATTCACCAATATATTGTTCATCCCTAATTATTATAGTGACTAATGTTCCAATTATTAAAGTGGTCAGTGATTTTCAAGTCTTATCTATATAGGGCAGCAGCTTCTAAGGTGCAAGTGATGGCTTTAACAGTCTGTTGGCCTTGAGATGGAAGCTGTTTTTCAGTCTCTCGGTCTCAGCTTTGATGCAACTATTATAATTCTCAATGGATATAAAGAGTTAATTTTGAGTTGAAAACATTACTTTGAGAAGCTCCACAAGTCATTAGTGGTGGTGCGTTAAGCCTATCAGAAACCCCCAAATGGGCACCTTTTTATATGCCTACATTTTCTCGCAGGCCGGGTAGCCTATAGGCCTACTTCTATGTGTGCACGTCCTTACTTAACATCAACAGGAGCGTTCCAAACAAAATACACTGACTGACAAAACTCAAATGGAATGAAATAAGCCTAAACTTGTTTCTCACAAGTGTAGCATAGGTTTTGCACTCAGCAAACAATGTGTCCACTCTGACAGTGAGAATGGGAAGACTCTGAATAACTATTGAATGTATTAAAATAAAGGAAGTGACCAAAGTAACAAACATTGTAGATTATGAATTAACAGTAAATGTAATACTGGTGATATATGTAATGGGGAATTGATATACAGTAACAATCAAATGCAAACAATTAGCACAGTGGCGTTATGAAACAATGATTGTGCACAAAATGGCGGGAGTGCATTCTGGAGAGAGAAGTCCATTGTCCGTCTGGGTGCGTGGTCAATACGATGTCTGCAATGGCCAGGCAGCATTTACGGGGATATGGCCCGAGCAGAAGTCGGGGAATTCATACTTCTTGTGCTTCATGGTGGAGTGCAGAACTGTGGTCAAGGTAGAGAGAGTTTGTTTTCAACAGGATGTACTGCTCCCACCTACCATCAACCAATCATGTCAATGTGGAGCTATTCTGAGTCTTTTGTATTGTTAAAACATTTGGGATGTGCATGGCAATGCGGTACGGAGCTCGGGTCCGCAATTGCTTCATTACGGAGCCTCCGACCACATTTTCGGATCGAGCATAAATGATCGACTCATTGCCTCGTGAGTAAATCTGAGCTGAAAAAAAATGTAGGTAGGCTATTTTGTTAAAACAACTCCAGCCTTTATGCACGTTGTAATCCAAATTCTAATCTTTAACTGCCAGATTTCAAACTATGCTTTTGTGAGAAGCAGCCAGAAACTCTGTAGATGGCGAGTGGTGGGATCAATAAACCAGAATTGGAGAGTCCTTTTCTGCTGCTTCCCTCACATTTATTCAATCGTTTGAAGAAGAACCATCCTCTACTTTATAGCTTTAGACATGATTCCTTTTTACACAGTCAGCAAAGACTGTTTCAAGAAGATGATAAGCAAGCTGGACAGAGAATAAATTCCATCTTGCACCAATTTCTCCCAAGTTGCCATCCCAACACTATAACAAAATGAAGGGAGAATTTGGACCGGAGCTCACACGTTGTTTATTATGCGACATATTTCAGTTTTTATTGATAAATTTGTAAACGTATTAACTCTGTTAATACGAACATATTTGCTCTGTTATTGTGGGGTATTGTGTGTGTGTGTGTGTGTCCTCAATCTACAATTTGATCCATTTTAGAACAAGTCTGGAACGTAACAAAATATGGAAAAAGTACAGTGGTTAGAAAACTTAACGAATTCCCTTAAATAATTACACAATCATACGCTCCCTATTCCATCTGCAGCCTATGGCTGAATTAATTATTAACTTTGGTCATGGTAAAATGGGAATAGGTACTTGTGTTATTAATTAATGAATTAGTGCTGCGCCTATTGCACATTATTTTGATGTTAAAATGTATGTTAATGTGTAATAATCCTATCATAACAATGTGAGAATTTTAAATATTGTTTTTGGGTTCAGTTAGCACAGTGTGTTAATCAATCATAACAAAAGCTGAATGTTGTTGAAAGCATGGTCAGAGGCTATGTGGGGGCTAATATTTCCTGATATTAATTTCTGGTGGAGGTAGATTCAGTACGGAACAGGTGTCTGTGTGGCATGCACATGGAGCAAAGTAAGAGAGAGACGTGCCAGTTGTGCTGGAGCGGACAGGATAGGGAGGGAGAGACACAGTAGCCGACGAAGCCAAGCCAATTTAATGTTATTTATCATCCCATCTCAAATCAGAGAAGTTTACTGACTTCTTATGGCTGCAGGGGCAGTTATTGAGTAGCTTGGATGAAAGGTGCGCAGGGTAAACGGCCTGCTCCTCAGTCTCAGTTGCTAATATATGTATATCTTTATTAGTATTGGATAGAAAACACTGACGTTTCTGAAAAGGTTTGAATGATGTCTGTGAGTATAACAGAACTCATATGGCAGGCAAGAACCTGAGAAGAAATCCAAACAGTATTTGAGAAATCTGAGGTTGGTATATTTTCAAACCATTCCCTATTGAAATCCCGTTGCGATATGAATGTAGATTCACTTCCTAGGGCTTCCACAAGATGTCAACAGTCTATAGAAATTTGAACGAGGCTTCTACTGTGTTGTGGGACTGAATAAGAGGGGAATGAATCAGACTACTGGCAGAGAGCCAGTTCCAGGTCACGCGCATACCGCATGATATCTTCCTACGTTCAGTTCCTCCTCAAGACACAAAGGACTTCTCCGGTTGGAACTTTATTGAACATTTATGATAAAAACATATAAACTTTTTGAAGATTTTGGCCGAAAAAATGGTCGACCATCACCAGCGTTTGGATAGGTGTACCAAACGCACAAACGAAAGTAGCAAATTGGACATAAATAACGGACATTATCGAACAAATCAAGCATTTATTGTTGACCTTGGATTCCTGGGAGTGCATTCTGATGAAGATCATCAAAGGTAAGGGAATATATAGCATGTAATATGTGGTTTATGTTGACTCCAACATGGCACCTAATTTGACTATTGTTCTTAGCACCGTCTGATTGTTGCATGGTTTGTTTTTTCCGTATAAGTTGTTTTGAAATCTGACAGCAGTTGCATTAAGGAGAGGTATATCTATAATTCCATGTGCAACTTGTATTATCATCTACATTTATAATGAGTATTTCTGTTGAATCGATGTGGCTATGCAAAAAAAAATGTTTTTGGAACTAGTGAATGTAACGCGCCAATGTAAACAGATTTTTTGATATAAATATGAACTTTATCAAACAAAACACATGTATTGTGTAACTTGAAGTCCTATGAGTGTCATCTAATGAAGATCATCAGGTTAGTGATAGAGTAAAATCAATTTGTGCTTTTTGTGACTCTCTTTGGCTGGTAAAATGGCTGTTTTTATTGTGGTTTGGTGATGACCTAACATAATTTGTGGTGCTTTCGCTGAAAAGCATATTTGAAATCGGACACGGGTGGGATTAACAACAAGACTACCTTCAAAAGGGTATACGATACATGTATGTTTGAGGAATTTTAATTTCTGTTTCTGCTTTGAATTTGGCAAACTGCACTTCCACTAGCTGTTGTCACATCATCCCGTTAATGGGATTGCAGACCAAAGAGGCTAAGCTAAAGTAGTCCGCTAGCTACCTAGTCAATTGAGGCTACATGCTTTGCTTACTATTAATTCCATAACTTTAATCCCATCTTGTATTGCATATATCAATGATGTCGCTCTTGCTGCGGGTGATTCTTTGATCCACCTCTACGCAGACACCGTTCTGTGTACGTCTGGACCTTCTTTAGACACTCTGGAATAGTCTGGACCTTCTTTAACCTCTCTGGGATCGTTCGGACGCTAGCATACCACCTCTCCAACAGCCAGTGAAAGTGCAGGGCGCCAAATTCAAAACAACAGAAATCTCATTCAAATTCCTCAACCATACAAGTATTTTATACCATTTTAAAGATACACTTCTCTTTAATCCAACCACAGTGTCCGATTTCAAAAAGGCTTTTCGCCGAAAGTGGAACATATCATTATGTTAGGTCAGAAACTAGTCACAGAAAGCATTCAGCCATTTCCTACCAAAGATGTGTCACAAAAAGCAGAAATGTAGATAAAATGAATCACTAACCTTTGACGATCTTCATCAGATGACACTCCCAGGACTCAATGTTACATGTATGTTTTGTTCGATCAAGTTCATATTTATATCCAAAAGCCTCGTTTACATTGGCGCCATGTTCAGAAATGCCTTCAAAACATCTGGAGAAATTGCAGAGCCACATCAAATAACAGAAATACTCATCATAAACTTTGATGAAAGATACATGTTTTACATAGAATTAAAGAAACTTGTTCTTAACCTCTTGATCTTAGCCATCCCAGATCCGGGATCGTGACTACACCCTCAGGCTCATTACCATAACGCAACATTAACGATTTCTAAAGATCGCAAATGAAATTAAATAAATATATGCCTGTTCTCAAGCTTAGCCTTTTCTTAACAACACTGTCATCTCAGATTTTCAAAATATGCTTTTGAACCATAGAAAATCAATCATTTGTGTAAGAGTATTGATAGCTAGCATACCATTTAGCACGCAACATTTTCACAAAAAACAGAAAAGCAATAAAATAAAATAATTTACCTTTCAAGAACTTCGAATGTTTTCAATGAGGAGACTCTCAGTTACATAGCAGATGTCCAGTATTTCCTGAAAGATTCTTTGTGTAGGACAAATCGCTCCGTTTTGTACATCACATTTGGCTACCGAAACGAACCGAAAATTCAGTGACCAAAACGTCAAACTTTTTTCCGAATTAACTCCATAATATCGACCGAAACATTGCAAACGTTGTTTGAATCAATCCTCAAGGTGTTTTGTCATATCTTTTCATTGATATGCCGTTCGTGGAAGCATGGTTTTTCTCTGAATCCCATGGAAAAATACCAGCAGCTGAGTTTTGCGCACCAATTTCCACGCAGGACACCATGCGGACACTTGGCAAATGTAGTCTCTTATGGTCAATCTTCCACTGATATGCCTGCAAAACATCACAATGCTGGAGACCCCTTGGGGAAACGATAGAAAGGGCAGGCTCATTCCTGTCGCATTCACAGCCATATAAGGCCACAATGAAAAACAGAGCCTCAGAAATCCTGTTCATTTCCTGGTTGCAGTTTCATCTTGGATTTGACTGAAGCTTCTGTTCTAGGGCACTCAGTGAATATCTTTGCAGTTCTGGAAACGTCAGTGTTTTCTTTCCAAAGCTATCAATTCCATGCATAGTCGAGCATCTTTTTGTGACAAAATATTGAGCTTAAAACGGACACGTCTTTTTATCCAAAAATGAAATACTGCCCCTAGAGTATGAAGATCTTAATGCAACCGCTGTGTCAAATTTCAAAAAAGCTTTACGGCAAAAGCACAATATTCAGTAATCTGAGAACAGCTATCAGCCACAAAAGCAAGCCATACAGTTACCCGCCACGTTGTGGAGTCAACAAAAGTCATAAATAGCATTATAAATCTTCACTTACCTTTGCTGATCTTCATCGGAATTGACTCCCACTTCCACTAGAGATGTTAGTTTTGTTCGATTATGTCCAAGTAACTCCGTTTTGTTCGCGTTTAGTTCACTATCCCAAAGGCACAATGCGCGAGCGCAAAATCCAGACGAAAAGTCAAGATTTCCATTACGGTTTGTAGAAACATATCAAACCATTTTTACAATCAATCCTTAGGGTGTTTTTATAATAAATCTTCAATAATATTCCAACCGGACAATAGCTTATTCATTACAGGGGAAAAAGAAGGAACGGCACGCCCGCGTAACCGTGCAGTAAACTGATTGGCCACAGCTTAGTCCACTTGTTGAAACAGCTCTTATTCGACCCCGTTCCAGAAGCTTCAAACAACTTTCTAAAGACTGTTGACATCTACTGGAAGCCTTGGGAAGTGCAATCTGGCCCAAAGACACAGCATATTGGATAGGCAATCACTTAAATGAAACTACAAACCTCAGATTTCCCACTTCCTGGTTGAATTTGTCTCAGGTTTTCGCCTGCCATATGAGTTACGTTATACTCACAGACATAATTCAAACAGTTTTAGAAACTAAAGTGTTTTCTATCCAACACTACTAATAATATGCATATATTAGCATCTTGGCCAGAGAGGCAGGCAAGTTTACTCTGGGCACCTTATTCATCCAAGCTACTCAATACTGCCCCCCTGTCACCAAGAAGTTAACAAACCTCCAAACGAGCTTCAATGCCATACAACACTACTTCTGTGGCCTCCAACTGCTCTTAAATGCTAGTAAAACCAAATGCATACTCTTCAGCAGACGCTGCCCGCACCCGCCCGCCCGACTAGCATCACTACTCTGGACGGTTCTGACTTATGTGGACAACTATAAATACCTAGGTGTCTGGCTAGACTGTGAACTCTCCTACCAGACTCATATTAAGCATTTCCAATCCAACATTAAATCTAGAATCGGCTTCCTATTTCGCAACAAAGCCTCCTTCACTCATGCTGCCAAACATACCCTCGTGAAACTGACAATGCTACTAATCCTTGACTTCAGCGATGTCATTTACAAAATAGACTACTTAGACTACATCTAATTTGCTATCACAGTACCCAGCTGTTTTGTCACCAAAGCCCCATATACTACCCACCACTGTGACCAGTATGCTCTCGTTGGCAGGCCCCCAAGACATATTTGTCGCCAATACCACTGGCTCCAGGTCATCTATAGGTCTCTGCTAGGTAAGCTCTGCCTTATCTCACCTCATAGGTTACCATAGCAACACCCACCCCTAGCACACGCTCCAGCAATTATATTTCACAGGTCATCCCAAAGCCAACACCTACTTTGGCCGCCTTACCTTCCAGTTCTCTGCTGCCAATGACTGGAACGAATTGCAAAAATCACTGAAGCTGGAGACTTATATATTTCTCCCTCCACTAACTTTAAGCATCAGCTGTCAGAGCAGCTTACACAGCCCATCCCACCAACCAACTACCTACCAAATCTCCATATTTGTTCTTGTTTTTCTGCTCTTTTGCACACCAGTATTTCTACGTACACATCCTCATCTACACACCGATCACTCGTGTTAATTTGCTAAATTGTAGTTACTTCGCCCCTATGGCCTATGTATTGCCTTACCTCCTTACTTCATTTGCACACACGGTATATAGTTTTGTGTTATTGACTGTACCTTTGTTTATCCCATGTGTAACAATGTTGTTTTTGTCGCACTGCTTTGCTTTATCTTGGCCAGGTCGCAGTTGTAAATGAGAACTTGTTCTCAACTGGCCTACCTGGTTAAATAAAGGTGAGCTGTTACTTCACTTGGCACACATGGAGCTTCTTTGACTGTTGCTTTCTTTATCATATTGAAATGGGCTATAGGAATAGGTGAATTACTCAATGTCACTCATGTGCTGCCCTGCTGAGCACTGCCCAACTCTGTTCATTCCTGTGCGATGCCAGTCAAGTTCAAATACACTAAACCATCGTCAGCATCACGATTTTGCCACCATCAGCGATGGCTGTCAGTATGGTCTATTGACGATGATTATCGAAATATTGCCCAAACCCTACTCTGCTCCAGAAGTTTATTATTATTTTTTTGCACCAGCTGATAACTTGTTCACACCAAAATTGTTGATGCGTCACACAATAGGAAAACAATAGTGTTTTAAGTCATTCACAGAGCTATAAGAAATAAGTTGCTTCGTCTATCCAATTTAAATCACTGATTGTGATTAATTTTGGGTTGACAATTAAGCTATTGCTGCTATGTGTACATTACTCTCAAAATAGGACTCAAATTTAACATGTATTTTGTTCAATGGCTCATGTTTTTTTTGTGTAGAAATGTTACACTTATTCATTTGGGGCAAATTCATCATCTAAGGAAATGAGAAATCAAAACGCTAAATATAATCGGCTGCTAAATATAACATGCTGCTAGTTAGCCGTGGGGATGGGTACGGTTATTCGAATATCCGAACTGACGTTTGTATTCTATTACTTGGAAGCAATGTTCTTTCTATGCTGCTTGAGTACATCTCCCCTCAGACTGCTGCGCAGAAGAAATGAGACTGCGCCGAGAAGCACAAGATTGAACTTCACTCAACTTTATACAGTTTTCCCTTTACCCTTAATGCAACCGCTGTGTCATATTTCAAAAAACTTTATGGAAAAAGCAAACCATGCAATAATCTGAGTGCAGCTTTCAGACAACAAAGCAACCAAAAAGATATCCTCCATATTGGGTGCTGCCCCCTGTCACCAGGAAGTTAACACTATCAATGTTTCGCTAGCCAATACTACTAACTATATGCATATTCTAGCTTTTGGGCCTGAGTAGCAGGCCGTTTACTCTGGGCATCTTATTATCCAAGCTACTCAATACTGTCCCCCAGTCCCAAAGATGTTAAGAAGCTGTGGTTGGGTTGTGTTTCGGAGGACACATGGCTCTCGACCTTCGTCTCTCCCGAGCCCGTACGGGAGTTGTAGCGATGAGACAAGACAATAACTACTAACAATTGGATACCACGAAATTGGGGAGAAAAAGGGGGTTTAACAAATTGTTGCACCTTTAACCAATAGCTTAACAACTCTTTAAAAAGTTTAGACTTTTTATTGTCTTTATTAAGACATCCTCTATGAAATATGTCAGCCACAAACATTTTTTCCCCCACCTTTTTTTATTCCCAAGGGAAAGGTTTAAAAAGGTTTTTTTTAATAAAAAAAATAGAGACGCATACAGCTGCATAACACACAGAAACCGCACACCCTATTCATCTCATAGGCCTGTAGAGATATTTTACATGCACACAATATAGTTGCGTCGCCTCGTCCTGTGCCTAGGGATCCACCACCCTGAAGTGCACCAAGTCAACACACTCCACTCGGATTTAGGATCTTAGTGAAACATTCATAATTGTTTTGGGTGTGTACTCCCAAGGCCAGAGTGACAAACCACAGGACGGTAGACCCCCAAGGCCAGGACTGGGCAGCCCAGCAGCTAGGGATTTCCTAAATGTGTATCTCCCCTGACGTGGGAATATTTCAATAGACTCCTTTTGTCTTAATATTCCATAAAAGGCATCCAGACCTCGTGAAAGTTTCCCAGTATAACCTTAATATTGTATTAAATCAAATCTATTGATGCATAACCTGACATTTCTGCCTTCCATTGTGGGAGGATAACCAACCTTCCAATTAATGGCAATGCATTTCTTGGATGCTTGGTTACACTGTTTTGTTTGATAAGTCTCCAGTATCAACAAGCAAACAAAAACAGGGAGAAGTGAGAATCTGTAGACATCCTCCGATATAAGAAAATACTCTGCCTGAATTCAAGACAATATATGTATCTTTTTTGTGTTTTACCCCACCAGCACTCTGAAATGTAATTCCTCTGCATGTTATTAAGTTACACTGGCATATAGTGTGTTCTATGGATGTTCTTAAACTGCAGTAATTTATGTCTGAGATTATATCAACTTGGCATGCAAACATATCACTATCCATTCATCAATAGCTTCTACCAGGTCTTCCTCATTTTTGTTTTACATGCATTGTCATTGGCAAAAGCCTCTATTAACCCTTGTTTACAGTTTGGAGGTTTGTCAGACTGCCGTAAAATAGTGTCAATCTTTGACGCGTCTGGCCCTCCAGTGTTTGCTGCACAGGGAAAATAAAGTGTTGCGTCTGTGAAAATTCACCTCAGCTCCATCACAGCCTGGTCTTCCCTGCTGCCTGACCCTGCTGAGACCTGTAACCCTCTGATCCTCCAAAGATGAGGCATGACAAAGAATTAACTTGATGTATATTTATACTTTATATTATCCAAGAATAGAATCGATCAATAATTGAAATGACCATTAAGCTCAGATCCCAAACTAACTTTAGGCTTAAGCTGCTGTCCTGTAGCTACTGTAGGTCTACCCATCAACTCAAGATGGAGCTTTGTATCATTCACTGATATTGTGAATTCACTGCATTTCACCTGAGCTCCGTAGACTGGTCTTCCCTGGAAGTCTGACCCTGCTGGGACACCTGTCACCATCTCATCCTGCTAAGACATAATAATCATAGTGTTGTGTACTGATGCTGCACCATGACTGTGAAGCCTGTAGAGCTGTTTATACCTTGTCAGTGTGAAAAGCAGGGAATTAGCTAGTGAAACTAATAAATCAATTACATTAAAGTGCTATACTGACATTAATAATAACTCACGTTGCACAAAAAAGGTAAATTGTTGATCTAAAATCGTTTGGTTGCTAGTTTCATTGTTTGATTCGGGTCTAGTGTGAATTTGGCAGAAATTATGCTTAGTTTTGGCCAGCTCTCTTAACAGTACATCAACTGGTGAAAGCTAGCTAAATGAATAGTTTGAAACAGGACAAAAAGGCTACAAAACATTTACATTCAAACAATGACTGTTAGATGGCAATATGAGGTGGCTATTATTAATATCTGACTGATAGCTACAGGCTAGAGCTTAACTGGCTGTGTTAGCTACTATCTAGCTAATTCACTTTAGCCGAAGGGTTGAAACATTAGCTAACGTTAGACTACTAGCTCAGCACTGGGAAAAAACACCAGTTTAGTTTTTTTCCTGTTAAGTTAAACAACCGTTACCTTGCCAACTACATCAGTCAACTAAATGTAGCTAAATTGGTCATATTCTGGAGCCCTTCTGTAATGCACATGCCCAAATAATCATATTTGGCATATTTTTGTCAATTTGAGATTAAAACTGATTTTGCTCTGTGTTCTAGCCTGTCAAGTTGGTCACGTAGGTGACAACCAATCAGTGATTGAGATGGCCCAACTGAAGGCCTTGAATGACCTTTGCAGCTCTAGTAGCACTGACATCTATATTTCAAGTCTGCATTCTTCCCCAGGAAGGTGTGCTTGTGATGCTGGACATTGCCTGGCCCTCAACATCAAGCCTTATGCTGTTGGCTAGCCTGCTGGTTTTTGGAAGCCTTTAGCACGACTATTGCAGGGTGTTTGGTGTTGTAAGCCAAGGTTAGTATTATGCTGTGGTGCTGGTTACTGTGTATAACATATGTGCTGTGTTTAGGAAAATGCCACATTGGGGAATGTGCTGACAGACAAAAACAGGCTTGGTAGTGAGTGCTGCTGGTGGGGTGTGAAGTGAGGGAGGATGGCGTGTGAAGCTGGTTGGGAGATGGCAAGATGGAGCTCCTTGTTTATTGGGAGGGAGGATTTTCCCTGCTCAGTTATGTCCTTCCTCCTTTAGACCCTCACTCTGATATATGAGGTCACTGATCCTCAAGTCAGCATCTTTCTATGCAGGGTGGGGATATTTGGTTGAAAGAGACGATCAGCGTCATGTTCAATAAGGCATACAGCAGAAACGTTGTAAAATGCTTTGCAACTGAAATGTAGTCCCTCCCTGTTTCTTTTAGTCCCCCCGTTTCCGTCTGTTTTCTTCCGTTTGCTGCCTAATGGACATGCCCCAGGGCTGCGTTCAGCAGGCCACAACATTGTTGTAATATATTATGGGACACATGCCTCTGACATGTTAGAAAAATGTATCACATCAGCTCTAGTCATCACATGTTAATCTGCAACCTTCCACAATGCTTGCCTACTACATGTGACCCAGGCCTGGCCACCAGTCTTAATAAATTAGGCTTATTTAATTAATTGTCCCTGTAGTATTCTGCATCCTGCTTCTCCTTCTATGTGACCTTTCTACCACATGGCTTGCTTTGTTTGCCAGCTAGATTGACCTACTACAGCTTTTTGGGAGTGGCTAATACAGAATACAGTGGGGGAACCTCTATTGTATTTTCTTGATTTCTTGTGCCCCTCCTTGCCTCCCTACTCAAAATGGATTGGAGGAGAAAATCAGACTGGAGGAACCTCGGAGGAATCAAGCAAATACAATTTGAGATTCACCCACAAATGTTTATTATTTGACAGGGAAGAAATGGATCACCACCTGAGCTGACGTATCCTACAACACGTGTATAGACCAGCCTGGTCCCCCACGGCAGATCAATTCAACACTTGCCTATCTGCGAGGCACGCCACAGTCCCTGACTGATTGGTGCAATCGAATGTGCAATATGGTGCTTCATGCTGCTGCTGTTAGGGTGCCAATTTGGGACGCAGCCCCAGATATTTAAATGAGATACCGGGTTCATTGATTAGATAAGAGCTTGTTCAGGAGGGCGTGGTGTTACGGAAATAATATGCGTCTAGCTGTCTCTTTTGCCTGAGATGAGAATCTCCTTGGCTCTATGCCTTACATTTCTATCTGCAATACCTAGAGAACTTGCATTGCATTTATAAGCCACCAGGTATCCTGAAGAAAGATTAGTGAAAATTAAATTCCTGTTTTCCTCACTGCTTTTCAATTAGGACAATTGGAGTTGGAATTTAAGTTTTCTTCCTGTATTGACTGAATTTAATTTATCATATTCCTGATCTATTATCCTATACCACAGTATGTCACTTTGTCCTTTATCCAAAAAAGAATTCCGCCTTTTGTGATAATCAGTGATGTGGTGGTAAATCTAGATACTTAACCTCTTACCTCCACCGGACACGCAGGCGTCCCATCTAGACATCTGGAAATGCAAATGCGCTACGCTAAATGCTAATAGCACTCGTTAAAACTCAAACGTTCATTAAAATACACATGCAGGGTACTGAATTAAAGCTACACTCGTTGTGAATCCAGCCAACAAGTCAGATTATTAAAATGCTTTTCGGCAAAAGCATGAGAAGCTATTATCTGATAGCATGCAACACCCCTAAAGAACCGCAGGGGACGTAAACAAAATAATTAGCATAGTCGGCGTGACACAAAATGCAGAAATAAAATATAAAACATTCATTACCTTTGACAATCTTCTTTGTTGGCACTCCTAGATGTCCCATAAACATCACTATTGGGTCTTTTTTTCGATTAAATCGGTCCATATATAGCCTAGATATCGATCTATGAAGACTGTGTGATCAAGGAAAAAACAGAGTTTTATAACGCAACGTCATTTTTTAAAATTAAAAAAGTCGACTATAAACTTTCACAAAACACTTCGAAATACTTTTGTAATGCAACTTTAGGTATTAGTAAACGTTAATAATCAATCAAATTGATCACGAGGCGATGTATATTCTATAGCTGTACGTCTTGAAATAATGTCCGGGTAAATCTCAACCAAATTATCCGGTCGGAGACCAGAAGAAATGGGCTGCCTCTTGTCCGTTTGAACAAGAAGGAAATCCTAGGCAAATGACAAGACTGTTGACATCCTGTGGAAGCTATAGGTATTGCAACCTCTGCTCCAGGTAATGTGGTTTCTATTCAACAATGCATTCAAGTGGCGCGTTGATATATTTTCCAGTTTTCAGTGATCAGATTTTCCTGCGCTTTTCGATGAAACGCACGTTCTGTTATAGTCACAGCCGTGATTTAACCAGTTTTAGAAACGTCTGAGTGTTTTCTATCCACACATACTAATCATATGCATATACTATATTCCTGGCATGAGTAGCAGGGCGCTGAAATGTTGTGCGATTTTTAACAGGATGTTCGAAAAAGTAGAGGGTAGGATCAACAGGTTAAATTGAGTTTGTGGTGAATGCAGTAACGCTCCCTATACTTGCAATGCATTTTTATGCAGAAGGTGGGTAACACGCGTAAACTGCGTTCACACTACACCACTAGCCCCCCAAAATCCATGCCTTGCGGCCAAAGTGGCCGTTGTGCCCTCGGGCCTACAATAATTATAATTCACTTCTGCCTGTCAAATTCGCACTACTCTTTCCTTTCTCTGCGCTCCGGAGCACCTCTCACTGGCACACATCCCAGTTCTTATTCGCTAATGCCCGTGATCGGGTCCTTCTCACAGCCCTCGGCTCAAAGTTGAGGTGAAGACCGACGCAATCAGGGATGCAACGGCTTAGTCCTTCTTATTGGATCTTAGGAAAGAAAGTACCAGCGGCCACTGCTGTTCCCCATTGCATCGGCTGCTGCTATAATGTCGCTGCCACTCCCAAAAATTATAGAACATGAAGAAATATTTTTGCAGAGGCGTTCTTTGAAGTTGTAAAAACTGTCCACATTTACTTTTCCTCACACAAAAAGATGAGTAACAAGCAACAAAACCACTGTCAAATGTTATTTGTCCCTTGCGCAAAATACAGGTGTAGTAGACCTTACATTAAAATGTGTATTTACATACGTAATAACTATTTAAAGACTGAAAGTGAATAATAGCAGGGCTAAATACAGGGGGTACCGGTGCAGAGTCAATATGCGGGGTCACCGGAATCGCGGTAATATGTACATATAGGTAGCGTTATTAAAGTGACTATGCATAGATAAGAGAGTAGCAGCAGCGTTCCAGAGAGGGGGGAGGGGGCAATGCAAATAGTCTGGGTAGCCATTTGATTAGCTGTTCAGGGGTCTTATGGCTTGGTGGTAGAAGCTATTTAGGAGCCTCTTGGACCTAGACTTGGCGCTCCGGTCCGCTTGCCATGCGGTAGCAGAGAGAACAGTCTACGACTAGGATGGCTGGAGTCTTTGACAATTTTTATGGCCTTCCTCTGACACAGTCTGGCATAGAGGTCCTGGATGGCAGGAAGCTTGGCACCTGTGATGTACTGGGGCCGTTCGTACTACCCGCTGTAGTGCCTTGGTCGAGCAGTTGCCATACCAGGCAGTGATGCCACCCGTTAGGATGCTCAAGGGTGCAGCTGTAGAACCTTTTGAGGATCTGAGGACACATGCCAAATCTTTTCAGTCTCCTGAGGGGAAATCGATTTTGTCGTGCCCTCTTCACGACTGTCTTGGTGCGCTTGGACCATGTTAGTTTGTTGGTGATTTGGAACGTGAAGCTCTGTAGCAGCAGCATTATGTCCAAAAAAAAGTTAGGAACAACGCAAAAAAACAAACAAAATAGCATGGTTGGTTAAGAGCCGTTAAGACAGCAGCCCTCCCCTCCAGCGCCATCGTAAAAAAATGTACTATTCTAATAGTATAATAGTTTACCAGCTTGTTATGTGCGAGGAAAAAAATATTCAGAAATTACATTGCCACGAGCAGCGAAAAGATATTGCGATGGGTGAAATGTTTCAGTCACAGTTCGTCACATGAGCTCGGGGTTTGCTTCACACTTTTACGTGGTCCAAAACAGTGCGAAATTGAGTCTTGTGCTTCAACGCCCTAAGTAGTTGTGGAAATTGACCCAATATGTACTTTCAGCATCTTCATCATATCACAGTCTACCTTTTTAAAGGCCAGGTAGAAGATAGTGGATGTATAGTGCATTCGGGAAGTATTCAGACCCCTTAATTTTTTTTGTGATTTTGTTACTTTAGCCTTATTCTAAAATGTATTCGTTTATCAATCTACACCCAACTACCCCATTACTACAAAGCGAAAATGGGGTTTTAGAAATGATTGCGAATGAATTACAGATTAAAAACATCTTGTTTACATAAGTACTCAGACTTTATGCAATGCGACTCGAAATTGAGCTCAGGTGCATCATGTTTCCGTTGATCATCATTGAGATGTTTCTACAACTTGATAAGTCCACCTGTGGTAAATTAAATTGATTGTAGATGATTTGGAAATGCACACACCTGTCTATATAAGGTCCCACAGTTGACTGTGCATGTCAAAGCAAAAACCAAGTCATGAGGCCAAAGGAATTGTCCATAGAGCTCCGAGACAGAATTGTGTTGAGGCACAGATCTGGGGATGGGTACCAAATCATTTCTGCAACATTAAAGGTCCCCAAGAACACAGTGGCCTCCATCATTCTTAAATGGAAGTTGTTTGGAACCACCAAGACTCTTCCTAGAGCTGGCCGCCCTGCTAAACTGAGCAATCGGGGGAGAAGGGCCTCGTTCAGGGAGGTGACCAAGAACCTGATGGTCACACTGACAGAGCTCCGGAGTTCCTCTGTGGAGATGGGAGAATCTTCCAGACGGACAGCCATCTCTCCAGCACTCTTACCAATCAGGCCTTTATGGTAGAGTGGCCAGACGGAAGCCACTCCTCAGTAAAAGGCTCATGACATCCCGCTTGGAGTTTGCCAAAAGGAACCTAAAGGATTCAGACCATGAGAAACCAGTTTCTCTGGTCTGATGAAACCAAGATTGAACTCTTTGGCCTGAATGTGAAGCGTCACGTCTGGAGGATACCTAGCACCATGGTACGGTAAAGTGTGGCGGCGGCAACAGCATGCTGTGGGGATGTTTTTTAGGGACTGGGAGACTGGTCAGGATCGAGGGAAAGATGAGTACTGAGATCCTTGATGAAAACCTGAAAAACAACAAATTTAATTCATTTTAGAATAAGGCCGTAACAATGTGGAAACAGTGAAGGGGTTTGAATGCTTTCTGAATGCTCTGTACAATTTATGCTCCCTGCCTATAAAAGCCACAAACATTTACATTTTAGTCATTTAGCAGGCACTCTTATCTAGAGCGTCTTATGGGGGCGGCAGGTTACCTACTAGTGGTTAGAGCGCTGGGCCAGTAACCGAAAGGTTGCTGGATCGAATCCCTTAGCAGACGAGGTAAAAGTCCATCGATCTGCCCCTGAACAATGCAAGTTAACCTACTGTTCCCTGGTAGGACGTCATTGTAAATAAGAATTTGTTCTTAACTGACATGCCTAGTTGAAAATATTTATTTAAAAAAATTCAAATAGGAGCAATTAGGCTTAAGTGCCTTGCTCAAGGGCACATCAACAGATTTTTCACCTCGGAGAATCGAACCAGTGTCCTTGCAGTTACTGACCCAACACTCTTAACCACTAGGCTACCTGCCGAAGATTGCTCGAAATGGCCCAAACATATGATTGTAGTTTTGACTCGCACGGTGTGCCTACTGTAGTTCAAACATGGTGTAAGCTGGTACGCACCAAGTTGTACTTTACGTTTTAGTATGGAAAACGGCTGAGGATTTTTCTACAATCACAACATATTGACACAATTAGTCTTTATAGAATAAAAATCTGATTTAATCAATTACATGTGGAAATACTTATTTGAGTAAACATCAAACCAGCAGCAGATGAAACAGTGAATTCTCGCTCTCTTTCTGGTTTTAGCTTGCGGCCACGATTGGCTAGCTGTAGGATATTTACCGGCCCATGCCAGTGACAGACTTGGTTATGTTATCGAGATATGGTAGTACAGAAATAAAATCTTTCACGTATTTTGTTAGCGAGAAGGAAACGACCACAAATGAATTCAGAAACGGGATAAGAGGATAGCTAGCTATACAAACTAACTTTTGCTGATGCCTCTTCAACAAGAAGCAACCGTGACAACACGTCCCTCAGTATTGATACTTTGCCACAGAAGTTGAATGTTTGCTATTTGACGTAAATGGTCGTTAATATTGTGTGATTTTGTCAATTATCCAATGTTGAAAAATTCGATATTGGCATAATGTTTCGGCAATAGTATGTGGCTTTTGCATTCATTTGTGTAGGCATTCAAGAAGAAATGATTCCAATTACACAGCAATGAAATTATTTTATCCATGTAAAAGTTCAGACCACAGACAAGTTGGTTAGATGAACACTTGTTCACCCCTGTGTGTCTGTGTGACTTTCCGATTTAGATGGAAGCGGGCGGAGAGTCGCTACACCATCGAGCGGGCCTCCATCATCAGCCACTGGAACTGGCTCCAGGCCCACATCTCAGACCTGGAGTACCGTATCCGCCAGCAGACAGACGTCTACCGACAGATCCGTGCCAACAAGGTACAGCACCGCCTCAATATTGGGCTAATTGTGCACGGTTTAATAATATAAGAGTAATATGGACATTTCATCCAAAGCGACTTGCAGAGGTGACAGCCTTGTCACTGACATGTATTCAAGTATATGTGGCCCATGCAGTAGTCAAACCCACAACCCTGGTGTTGCTTCAACCATGCTCTAACCCATTTAGCCATTTGAATTTGAGGTCGACCGATTGATTAGGGCCGATTTCAAGTTTATTTTTATACGTTTTTATTTAACTAGGCAAGTCCGTTAAGAACACATTCTTATTTTCAATGACGGCCTAGGAACGGTGGGTTAACTGCCTCGTTCAGGGGCAGAATGACAGATTTTCACAGTGTAGGCTCGGGGGATCCAATCTTGCAACCTTACAGTTAACTAGTCCAATGCAATAATGACCTGCCTCTCTCTCGTTGCACTCCACAAGGAGACTGCCTGTTATGTGAATGCAGTAAGCCAATGTAAGTTGCTAGCTAGCATTAAACTTACCTTGTAAAAAAACAATCGATCATAATCACTAGTTAACTACACATGGTTGATATTACTAGATATTATCTAGTGTGTCCTGCGTTGCATATAATCTGACTGTGCATACAAGTATAAGTATCTGACTGAGCGGTGGTAGGCAGAAGCAGGCGCGTAAACATTCATTCAAACAGCACTTTCGTGCATTTTGCCAGCAGCTCTTCGTTGTGCGTCAAGCATTGCGCTGTTTATGACTTCAAGCCGATCAACTCCCGAGATGAGGCTGGTGTAACCGAAGTGAAATGGCTAGCTAGTTGGGGAGCGCTAATAGCGTTTCAAACGTCACTCGCTCTGAGCCTTCTAGTAGTTGTTCCCCTTTCTCTGCATGGGTAACGCTGCTTCGGGGGTGGCTGTTGTCGTTGTTACTGGTTCGAGCCCGGGAAGGAGTGAGGAGAGGGACGGAAGCTATACTGTTACACTGGCAATACTAAAGTGCCTATAAGAACATCTAATAGTCAAAGGTTAACTTCTTGTGTCGAGCAATCCCGTATCCGGGAGCGTAATCATAGCCTCAAGCTCATTACCATAACGCAATGTTAACTATTCATGAAAATCGCAAATGAAATGAAAGAAATATATTCACTCACAAGCTTAGTCTTTTGTTAACAACACTGTCATCTCAGATTTTCAAAATATGCTTTTCAACCATAGCTACACAAGCATTTGTAAGAGTATTGATAGCTAGCATAGCATTAAGCCTAGCATTCAGCAGGCAACATTTTCACAAAAACAAGAAAAGCATTCAAATAAAATAATTTACCTTTGAAGAACTTCGGATGTTTTCAATGAGGAGACTCTCAGATAGCAAATGTTCAGTTTTTCCAAAAAGATGATTTTTTGTAGGAGAAATCACTCCGTTTTGTTCATTATGTTTGGCTAAGAAAAAAAACAGAAAATTCAGTCATTACAACGCCGAACATTTTTCCAAATTAACTACATAATATCGACAAAAACATGGCAAACATTTAGAATCAATCCTCAAGGTGTTTTTCACATATCTATTCGATGATAAATCATTTGTGGCAGTTTGGTTTCTCCTCTGAACCAAATGGAAAAATACACACAGCTGGAGATTACGCAATAATTTTGACGGATGACACCAAGCGAGCACCTGGTAAATGTAGTCTCTTATGGTGAATCTTCCAATGATATGCCTACAAATACGTCACAATGCTGCAGACACCTTGGGGAAACGACAGAAAGTGTAAGCTCATTCCTGGCGCATTCACAGCCATATAAAGAGACATTGGAACACAGCGCCTTCAAAATCTGGGGCATTTCCTGTTTGAAATTTCATCTTGGTTTCGCCTGTAGCATCAGTTCTGTGGCACTCACAGATAATATCTTTGCAGTTTTGGAAACGTCAAGAGTGTTTTCTTTCCAAAGCTGTCAATTATATGCATAGTCGAGCATCTTTTCGTGACAAAATATATTGTTTAAATCGGGAACGTTTTTTAATCCAAAAATTAAGAGCGCCCCCTATATGGAAGAAATTAATGAAATACAAATAGTATATAGGGGAATAGTCCTATAATTCCTATAATAACTACAACCTAAAACCTCTTACCTGGGAATATTGAAGACTCATGTTAAAAGGAACCACCAGCTTTCATATGTTCTGAGCAAGGAATTGAAATGTTATCCTATCTTACATAGCACATATTGCACTTTTTTACTTCTCCAACACTTTGTTTTTGCATTATTTAAACCAAATTGAACATGTTTCATTATTTACTTGAGTATAAATTGATTTTATTGATGTATTATATTACGTTAAAATAAGTGTTCATTCAGTGTTGTTGTAATTGTCATTATTACAAATAAATAAATAAAAAATTGATTAATCGGTATCGGCCTTTTCGGTCCTCAAATAATCTGTATCGGCGTTGAAAAATCATAATCGGTCCACCTCTAATTTGAATGACCATTTCTGTCCAGACCTGCAGCACGTACATGTGAAAGTGGCCTGTAAAGAGATGAGCATGAGCAATACCACAGTAGTGCCACTATTCACTATTGTGGTAGTACTAGTACACACATGACCTATATAAACGTCCTGTATACGTTAGTCCTTCTTTCTTTTTTTAAAGATGCGGCCTTAATTGTCTGGGACAGTCAAGTGTAGCTCTTATCACACAAAATATATCCCATTGCAAGTCACATGATACAAATATAGCAGGTAAATTACAACATCACACACGCACCTTGTGTAGGATGTGGGTTTGTCTCTCACTGTAGTTGGTAGCCTATACAGTATTATTCCATGTCTGTGGCTGATGTACGGTATTTCACTCCACCCCCCAGGGCTCAGTGGAATTGGGAGGTGTGGCGCCCAGTGCATTGGTGGTGAGCGGGGCAGGAGTTAAGACTGAGCCTACTCCCCAGGACTGTCAGGTCACCATCACAGAGTCTGGACCCTGGAGAGGCCAGAATGGCAGGCCGGTCAATGGGGTCCTCAACAGGTACACACACACACACACACACACACACACACACACACACACACACACACACACACACACACACACACACACACACACACACACACACACACACACACACACACACACACACACACACAGAATACTTTAATCTAACTTAGATTCTTCAAGTGCATCTATTTGGAGGAAGAACCTATGAAAATAAGGCACTAACTTGCTCTTTTCTTGTGTGTAATAAAAATGATTGGTTGTCTCTCCTCTCCAGGGTGTCAGAGAGTAACACCAAACACCAACCCAGCCCCAATGACAGCAACTGTGTGGCCGCCCGCACGCGCCCCTTACTCAACTGCAGACGACGGAGACTTGTACAGCCTAACACAGTACCTAACCTCAATGGCAAGGTATGTTTCTGCTTGTGTACTTGTAGATGCATGTAGATCCATAGTATGCTTTCCTCCTGCCCAGCACTAAAACAATAACTTTTTCCAGTGTTGAGTGTTTTGTTATTTATCCTCTTCTGCTCGTGGATTTCATAGGACTGTATTGTTATTGATTATATTGTGTGTTTGAGTGGGCTATAAACCTAGGATAATAAGTTCTGAAGGACTAATTGTTATATCAAAACCAATTTGTTCTCATATTTTTCCCTGACATGAAGCTATGCAAATGTCATGTCAATAGTATCACTCCCCGTAGTCCATATTGTTTAAAAAAAGTGACCAAGGGAACAAGCCGTGATCTACCTACAGTGCATTCGGAAAGTATTCAAACACCTTGACCCCCCCCCACACACACACACACACATTTTGTAACTGCTGTATTCTAAAACGGATTAAATTGTTTTTTCCCCCTCGTAAATCTACACACACTACCCCATAATGACAAAGCAAAAACCATTGTATAGAAATTTGTGCAGATGTACTGCAAATAAAAAATCGCATTTCCGTAAGCATTCAGACCCTTTACTTAGTACTTTGTTGAAGCACATTTTGCAGCAATTACAGTGTCGAGTCTTCTTGGGTATGACACTACAGGCATGGCACACTTGTATTTGGGAGTTAGTCCCATTCTTCTCTGTCAATCCTCTTGAGGTTTAATTGGGAGCGTTGCTGCACAGCTATTTTCAGGTCTCTCCAGAGATGTTCGATCGGGTTCAAGTCCGGGCTCTGACTGGGCCACGCAAGGACATTCAGAGACTTGTCCCAAAGCCATTCCTGCGCAGTCTTGCTTCGGGCCATTGTCCTGTTGGAAGGTGAACCCTCGTCTGAGAACCTGCTCCATAGTGTTCAGGACTTCATCAATGATCTCTCCGTACTTTTCTCCGTTCATCTTTCCCTCATTCCTGACTAGTCTCCCAGTCCTTGCCGCTGAAAAACATCCCCACAGCATGATGCCGCCGCCACCATGCTTGGCCGTGGGGATGGTATTGGCCAGGTGATGAGCACTGCCTGGTTTTCTCCAGACGTGACACTTGGCATTCAGGCCAAATAGTTCGATCTTGGTTTCATCAGACCAGATAACCTTGTTTCTCAAGGTCTTGAGAGTTCTTTAGGTGCCTTTTGGCATATTCCAAACGGGCTGTCATGTGCCTTTTACTGAGTGGCTTCCGTCTGGCCTCAATAAAAGCCGGATTGGTGGAGTGCTGCAGAGATGGTTGTCCTTCTGGAAGGTTTTCCCATCTCCATAGAGGAATTCTGGAGCTTTGTAAGTGACAATTGGATTCTTGGTCACCTCCCTGACCAAGGCCCTTCTCCCCCGATTGCTCAGTTTGGCCTCTCGGCCAGCTTCAGGAAGAGTTTTGGTGGTTCCAAACAGCTTCCATTTAAGAATGGAGGCCACTGTATTCTTGGGGACCTTCAATGCTGCAGAAATGTTTTGGTACCCTTCCCCAGGTCTGTGCCTCGACACAATCCTGTCTCAATGCTATATGGACAATTTCTTTGACCTCATGACTTGGTTTTTGCTCTGAAGTGCATTAAGGGGTGTTGTGTGTAGAATGGGGGGGTAAATTGAATCAATTTTAGAATAATGCTGTGACCTAATAAAATATTGGGGTCCGAATACTTTCCGAATGGAGAGGTGTTTGCCTTTCCGTAACATGTCCAATCAATTGAATTTACCACAGGTGTACTCTGAAGTTGTAGAAGCACCTCAATGGAAACGGGATGCACCTCAATTTCAAGTCTCATAGCAAAGGGTCGGAATACTTATGTACATTTCTGATTTAAATGCTTTATAAATAGGGTATTGTGTGTAGATTGAGGGACATGTTTTATTTAATCCACTTTAGAATACGCCTGTAAGGTAACAAAATGTGGGAAAGGTGAAGGGGTCTGAATACTTTCCGAATGCACTGTACTTATAGTGCCTTCAGAAAGTATTCATACGCCTTGACTTGTTCCACATTTTGTTACAGCCTGGATTCAATATTTTATTTTAAATATTTTTAATCTCCCCCTTCTACACACAATACCCCATAATGACAAAGTGAAAGCGTGTTTTTAGAAATGTTTGCAAATGTATTGAAAATTAATCTCATTTACATAAGTATTCACACCTGAGTCAATAAGTTGTGGAAGCACCAACCGTCTTTACTGCACTTTACCAATCTGTACTTTATGGGAGAGTGGCCAGACTCTTGAGAAAAAGGCACGTGATAGCATGCTTAGAGTTTGCAAGAGGGCACTTGAAAGACTCCGAGCACAATTCAAGAACATTCAGTGGTGTGTTTGTTGGGTTTAGCACAAGAAAGTACTTTCATTGTACATGCACTTTTTTTAGCCCCTTTTTTTCTCTTCCCGATTTCGTGGTATCCGATTGGTAGTAAGTCTTGTCTCGTCGCTACAAATCCCGTACAGTCTCTAGAGATGCGAAGGTCGAGAGCCATGCGTCCTCTGAAACACAACACAGCCAAGCCGCACTGCTTCTTGACACGATGCCCGCTTAACCCGGAATCCAGCCACACAGATGTCGGAGGAAACACTGTACACCTGGTGACCGTGTCAGCGTGCATGCGCCCGGGCCGCCACAGGAGTCACTAGAGCGCGATGGGACAAGGACGTCCCTGCCGGCCAAACCCTCTCTAACCCGGATGACGCTGGGCCAATTGTGCGCCACCCCATGGGTCCGGCCGGCTGCGACAGAGACTGGACTCGAACCTGGATCTCTAGTGACACAGCTAGCAACTGCGATGCAGTCCTTAGACCACTGCACCACTCGGGAGGCAATGTACATTACATTAACACTTGAAATTGTGTTTTCCAGCCTGGAAAAGGCTTTGGAAAATGATAGAATCTTAAGTCATGGAAAGTAACTTCATTTCTGTTAATGTAATTTGAGGCAGTTTTTTTATTTGATCGATCAAATAAAAATCAGCATTTCAGCCAGGCTCAGAATTACACTTCAGGGCGTCTGTATTTGCGCTCATCACCTGCATGTGTGCGAGACTAGTGGGTCGTATCTCTTGGAAAGAGAGACTACAGACATTGCAGCAGCGGGTAGGCCTAGCCTATAAAATATAATAGAGAAAATACTTATGTACCCAAGTCAAAACACATCTTGTACCCTCTAGTTCACTGTTGAACTATTATTACTACGTATTAATGTTTTTATGTCATGTCCCAAAAGATTTTCCACCGACTCTCTCGAATAAGGCCATACAAGTTTGATGTACTTACTTGAGCGATTAAAAAAATAAATCATAATTTAATAATTATTTTTGACTAACGAACGATTCACTTCGCCATTGTATTATTTGGTATTCGGTTCAATCACGGTGAATCGAATCAAAAACATGATGTGATTCGCGAACAGTAATTTTAAGAGAACTTATTTGTAGCCTTTTGGATTATGTGGCTTCAAAATTCAAAAGGCATTTGCACATCTGAGCTCTCTTTTGCAGGTGCATGGTAACAGTTGGAGAAGATAAGAAAAAAATAAGGAACCCGCCCAATGCTCTTGATAGTATCAATGATCTTTAATAAGATTTACGTGTCGGCCTCAGGGGCATTCGTCAGAGCTTTTGAGTTTTTTTTATTAGCACCCTTGTGTAGACCGAGCCCCACCCACATCCGTTCAATGCATCGAATGGAGTCTTCACGAAAAACAAAGTGCTACCAAATATAACAATACATCATTGGGTACAGCGCAAGAAAAACATCAGTGTAATCTGAAATAGGGGCATAATTCATGTTCACATTTACAACATAACATACATAGGCATTTCATCATGAAGACCTTTAGGAAATAATGTCTGGAGGGTGAAAATCCCATAACTTGTTATTTTGCTCAGAGTATTATTTATATCACCGCCCCCGTCTGATATCTTTACTTCCACTATGCCACAAAATCTAAAGGTAGAAATGTCATGTTTTAAGTCATTAACATGTACTGCTACTGGATAATCCATGTTTCTCCTAATTGAACTTTTATGTTCACTGATTCTATGTTTGAGAGAACGAGAGGTTTTACTTACATAGCACAGCCCACATGGGCATTTAATAATATAGATAACATGGAGGTGGAGCACGTAATAATGTTATTTATTTGGAACCATTTTCCTGTATGTGGGTGGCAGAAATATTCACACTTCATCGTGTTGTTGCACTGTGAGCAACCTCTGCATTTATAGCTACCATTTGGAAGAAGGAGTAAAAAAGCCTGGCTGGATAAACTCACCAGATTCAACTCATTGATGGCTTGACTGTGACTAGCGGGAAAATACAGTTGAGCCAGGAGCCAACCCAGTACTGACTGATACCATACACTCCATATATCTCTGTGCCCCTGCTTTGCCTGTTACGAAACAGTGGTGTGGGCGTATACTGGTCAAAAGACAAGACAAGTCATTTTTGTCCGCTGCGTTGTCACTATTCCTGATATTGTTGTTGTTAGCTAGCCTCGATTGTTATCAGCAAAGCAAGCTAGCTATCTGCTGCTACCTATATCAGTCAATACGACTTACTAGATTTCATCTTGACATCCAGCTTTTTGCTACAAACCACAGGATTTGAAATAAAATGGAATGGCGAGATAGTTGTGTGGAGGATATTCTTTGACTTGCTTTCTTGTTGGCTAACGAAGTTAGCTGTGATAGCTAGCATGCTAGCTAACAGCTTCTAAACAGCCAACATGCGGACTCTTATAAGCTACATTTGAAATAATGACAGGTTATTTCTACTCGTGACTTTTTAACATGACATTTAGGCTCATTTGCTTCAACCCTGACAATGTGCTTCTGAGCTAGTCTAGTTTACCCGCCACCCACAGAAAAAGGAGAAAAGGTGAGGGAGCTTCAGCTAAGAATTGTAAATAAATGTGGATTTCTACATAGCACAGCCCACATGGGCATTTAATAAACATAGATAACATGGGTGTTGGAGCACGTAATAATGTAATTTATTTGGAACCGTTTTCCTGTATGTGGGTGGCAGAAATATTCACACTTCATCGTGTTGTTGCACTGTGAACAACCTCTGCATTTATAGCTACCATTTGGAAGAGGGCGTAAAAGAGCCTGGCTGATTTTTATTTTGTGGCTGGCAGTTGGCATGGACCAATTTATTGTGTAAATTGCGACCTCCTTTATACAATAAGTGGTGGATTCTTACATTCAGCATGCAAAGCTGGGTCTAATGATAAAACATGCCAGTTTCTTGACAGCATCTCCCACTTTTCAAAAGTTCAAAGTATATGAAGTTGTGAACATTAGTGTTCTTTAGTCCCGAGTGGGTCTTTTTTTTTGTAGCAGTTCATCTCGTGTTTTCCCTAATGCCAAATTAAGAGCTTCATTCACACATTGTGGAGAATTTCTAGATAGTCCTCTGTGGAGTGGCATGTAAGGCGCAGTCTGATAAACTGGCCTTTTAATAATAATAATAATAATAATATGCCATTTAGCAGACGCTTTTATCCAACTTTTTAATGGCTCAGGGTGGAAGCTTTCCCCCTGTAATATAGTATTTCTGTCTTTTCAATATAGTGTTGTAAACGGGGTTTAATTTGATTTTTCAATCCATACATTGAGGTAATGAACACGTTGAGTGTCACATTCAATAGTGAATTTGTGATGGGGGTTAATTTGTGATGGGACTTCCGGCGCCGACTGAGATGGCCGCCTCGCTTCGCGTTCCTAGGAAACTATGCAGTTTTTTGTTTTTTTTTACGTGTTATTTCTTACATTAGTACCCCAGGATGTCATAAGGTGAATGCACCAATTTGTAAGTCGCTCTGGATAAGAGCGTCTGCTAAATGACTTAAATGTAAATGTAATTACATACAGTCGAGAAGAACTACTGAATATAAGATCAGCGTCAACTCACCATCAGTACGACCAAGAATATGTTTTCTGCGACGCGGATCCTGTGTTCTGCCTTACAAACAGGACAATGGAATGGATCGCATGCAGCGACCCAAGGAAACGACTCCGAAAAAGAGGGAAACGCGGCGGTGTTCTGGTCAGACTCCGGAGACGGGCACATCGCGCACCACTTCCCAGCATTCTTCTTGCCAATGTCCAGTCTCTCGACAACAAGGTTGATGAAATCCGAGCAAGGGTATCATTCCAGAGGGACATCAGAGACTGCAACGTTCTCTGCTTTACGGAAACATGGCTTACTGGGAAGACGCTATCCAGGGCTGTGCAGCCAACGGGTTTCTCCACGCATCGTGCCGACAGAAACATACATCTCTCTGGTAAGAAGAGTGGCGGGGGCGTATGCCTCATGACTAACGGGACATGGTGTGATGAAGGAAACATACAGGAACTCAAATCCTTCTGTTCACCTGATTTAGAATTCCTCACAATCAAATGTAGACCGCATTATCTTCCAAGAGAATTCTCCTCGATTATAATCACAGCCGTATATATCCCCCCCCAAGCAGACACATCGATGGCTCTGAACGAACTTTATTTAACTCTTTGCAAACTGGAAACCATTTATCCGGAGGCTGCATTCATTGTAGCTGGGGATTTTAACAAAGCTAATCTGAAAACAAGAATCCCTAAATTTTATCAGCATATCGATTGCGCAACCAGGGGTGGTAAAATCTTGGATCATTGTTACTCTAACTTCCGCGACGCATATAAGGCCCTGCCCCGCCCCCCTTTTGGAAAAGCTGACCACGACTCCATTTTGCTGATCCCTGCCTACAGGCAGAAATTAAAACAAGAGGCTCCCACGCTGAGGTCTGTCCAACGCTGGTCAGACCAAGCTGACTCTACACTCCAAGACTGCTTCCATCACGTGGACTGGGACATGTTTCGTATTGCGTCAGATGGAAATATTGACGAATACGCTGATTCGGTGTGCGAGTTCATTAGAACGTGCGTCGAAGATGTCGTTCCCATAGCAACAATAAAAACATTCCCTAACCAGAAACCATGGATTGATGGCAGCATTCGCATGAAACTGAAAGCGCGAACCACAGCTTTTAATCAGGGCAAGGTGTCTGGTAACATGTCCGAATATAAACAATGCAGCTATTCCCTCCGCAAGGCTATTAAACAAGCTAAGCGTCAGTACAGAGACAAAGTGGAATCTCAATTCAATAGCTCAGACACAAGAGGCATGTGGCAGGGTCTACAGTCAATCACGGACTACAAGAAGGAACCCAGCCCAGTCACGGACCAGGATTTCTTGCTCCCAGGCAGACTAAATAACTTTTTTGCCCGCTTTGAGGACAATACAGTGCCCCTGACACGGCCTGCAACAAAAACATGCTGTCTCTCCTTCACTGCAGCCGAGGTGAGTAAGACATTTAAACGTGTTAACCCTCGCAAGGCTGCAGGCCCAGACGGCATCCCCAGCCGCGCCCTCAGAGCATGCGCAGACCAGCTGGCCGGTGTGTTTACGGACATATTCAATCAATCCCTATACCAGTCTGCTGTTCCCACATGCTTCAAGAGGGCCACCATTGTTCCTGTTCCCAAGAAAGCTAAGGTAACTGAGCTAAACGACTACCGCCCCGTAGCACTCACTTCCGTCATCATGAAGTGCTTTGAGAGACTAGTCAAGGACCATATCACCTCCACCCTACCTGACACCCTAGACCCACTCCAATGTGCTTACCGCCCAAATAGGTCCACAGACGATGCAATCTCAACCACACTGCACACTGCCCTAACCCACCTGGACAAAAGGAATACCTATGTGAGAATGCTGTTCATCGACTACAGCTCGGCATTCAACATCATAGTACCCTCCAAGCTCGTCATCAAGCTCGAGACCCTGGGCCTCGACCCCGCCCTGTGCAACTGGGTACTGGACTTCCTGACGGGCCGCCCCCAGGTGGTGAGGGTAGGCAACATCTCCTCCCCGCTGATCCTCAACACGGGGGGCCCCACAAGGGTGCGTTCTGAGCCCTCTCCTGTACTCCCTGTTCACCCACAACTGCGTGGCCACGCACACCTCCAACTCAATCATCAAGTTTGCGGACGACACAACAGTGGTAGGCTTGATTACCAACAACGACGAGACGGCCTACAGGGAGGAGGTGAGGGCCCTCGGAGTGTGGTGTCAGGAAAATAACCTCACACTCAACGTCAACAAAACTAAGGAGATGATTGTGGACTTCAGGAAACAGCAGAGGGAACTCCCCCCTATCCACATCGATGGAACAGTAGTGGAGAGGGTAGCTAGTTTTAAGTTCCTTGGCATACACATCACAGACAAACTGAATTGGTCCACTCACACTGACAGCGTCGTGAAGAAGGCGCAGCAGCGCCTCTTCAACCTCAGGAGGCTGAAGAAATTCGGCTTGTCACCAAAAGCACTCACAAACTTCTACAGATGCACAATCGAGAGCATCCTGGCGGGCTGTATCACCGCCTGGTACGGCAACTGCTCCGCCCTCAACCGTAAGGCTCTCCAGAGGGTAGTGAGGACTGCACAACGCATCACCGGGGGCAAACTACCTGCCCTCCAGGACACCTACACCACCTGTTGTTACAGGAAGGCCATAAAGATCATCAAGGACATCAACCACCCGAACCACTGCCTGTTCACCCGCTATCATCCAGAAGGCGAGGTCGGTACAGGTGCATCAAAGCTGGGACCGAGAGACTGAAAAACAGCTTCTATCTCAAGGCCATCAGACTGTTAAACAGCCACCACTAACATTGAGTGGCTGCTGCCAACACACTGTCATTGACACTGACCCAACTCCAGCAATTTTAATGATGTAAATATATCACTAGCCACTTTAAACAATGCTACCTTATATAATGTTACTTACCCTACATTATTCATCTCATATGCATATGTATATACTGTACTCTACATCATCGACTGCATCCTTATGTAATACATGTATCACTAGCCACTTTAACTATGCCACTTTGTTTACTTTGTCTACACACTCATCTCATATGTATATACTGTACTCGATACCATCTACTGTATGCTGCTCTGTACCATCACTCATTCATATATCCTTATGTACATATTCCTTATCCCCTTACACTGTGTATAAGACAGTAGTTTTGGAATTGTTGGTTAGATTACTTGTTGGTTATCACTGCATTGTTGGAACTAGAAGCACAAGCATTTCGCTACACTCGCATTAACATCTGCTAACCATGTGTATGTGACAAATAAAAATTTGATTTGATTTGAATGTCATGGAGTAATGCTATAGTCTGACAGCTCTTTTCCCATTCCTCCTCAAATTAATTTGTTTTCATTATTAACACAACTTTCTTCAAAAAGACCCACATAAACGTTAGCATAGCTCGGTGTGAATGTGGAGACCATCGATGTTCCATTAGTTTGGAGGTAGTATTCATCATCAACCTGAAGTAGTTACATGTCAAAACATATTCAGCCAGCTCTAGTATAAAGTTTGTTGGTAGGTATTCGTTAGTATCTCTGTCTCTCAAATAGTGAGCTAGGGCTGCCAGCCCCCACCTCCCCCCCATATAAGGAATGCTGCTATATACAGTGGGGCAAAAACGTATTGCCAGCCACCAATTGTGCAAGTTCTCCCACTTAAAAAGATGAGGCCTGTAATTTTCATCATATGTACACTTCAACTATGACAGACAAAATGAAGAAAAAAATAGCAGAAAATCACATTGTAGGATTTTTTATGAATTTATTTGCAAATTATGGTGGAAAATAAACCTTTGTTATTGACCAAATACTTATCTCAATACTTTATATACCCTTTGTTGGCAATGACAGAGGTCAAACATTTTCTGTAAGTCCTCACAAGATTTTCACACACTGTTGCTGGTATTTTGGCCCATTCCTCCATGCAGATCTCCTCTAGAGCACATAAGACAAGCACATCAAGCTGGCAATGTTATACATCAAGTGGGATCAACCATCCCCCAGAAGAGCCAATGGGTGTGCAGGCTTTTATTCTAGTCCCCCTCTAACAAACAAAATGTTTTAAATTAGCTGCTCAACCGGAACTTGATGAACTGGCTGAATCAAAAGCCTGCACACCCAGTAGATCTCCAGACCTAGGGTTGACCATGTGTTTTATACAGTTGCTTAACAGGTATTTTACTTTGTGCAGGGAGTGTGTTAGATCCTTGCACAATGACAGGAGATGGTGCATGAGATTAGAGAGCAGCCTCCCAGTGTCTATCACATATCGCTTACTTTTTAAATATACATTGGTCATGGAAATTTGGTGAAAGGTCATGGAATTCCATCTGTCAAAATGTGCATAAATCCTTAAGTCACCTCAACTGTATTTTCCCGCTAGTCACAGTCAAGCCCTCAATGAGTTGAATCTGGTGAGTTTGTCTGGGGCAACAACAAATTGTGCTGTAGGCAGTACTCGGGGGCTGGAGTTGAAAAACACTGCTCTAAATGATACTAGGCATCATAATATGACACATTCGTTTTAAGTACAACTATTGTGACCCATGGGATTAAATTAATAAACAAGTGACTTTTGGTTTGTCCCTTCCCAGGTCCCGAGAACCAGCGCTATCCTGTGTAGCTGCAGGGTCAACCCCTCCTCCTGTGTGACATGCGGGGGTCGCCCCAGCGCACCCAGAGAAGACCCCCAGTACGAGCTTCCCTCCCTGGAGCGCTTGTCCCACCTGGACCCGGGCGTCCACCCAATCCTCTCTCTCCCTGACGGTAAGGAGCAAGGAGGATAGAACCAGAATCTGTTTTTATTATTTTTCTATGAGCCAGGAGCCAACCCAGTACTGACTCATACCATACACTCCATATATCTCTGTGCCCCTGCTTTGCCTGTTACGAAACAGTGGTGTGGGCCTATACTGGTCAAAAGACTAATTATATAATAAACGTGAGTCATTTTTTGTCTGCTGCTTTGTCACTATTTCTGATATTTTTGTTGTTAGCTAGCCTCGATTTGTTATCAGCAAAGCAAGCTAGCTACCTGCTGCTAACTATATCAGTCAATACGACTTACTAGATTTCATCTTGACATCCAGCTTTTTTCTACAAACCACAGGATTTGAAAATAAAATGGAATGGCGAAATAGTTGTTGTGTAGAGGATATGCTTTGACTTGCTTTCTTGTTGGCTAACGAAGTTAGCTGTGATAGCTAGCATGCCAACTCTTATAAGCTACATTTGAAATAATGACGGGTTATTTCAACTCGTGACTTTTTAACATAACATTTAGGCTCATTTGCTTCAATCCTGACAATGTGCTTCTGAGCTAGTCTAGTTTACCCGCCACCCACAGAAAAAGGAGAAAAGGTGAGGGAGCTTCAGCTAAAAACTGTAAATAAATGTGAATTTCTGTGGGGCTAAGCAATTAACTTACTTATTTGTTAACTACTGTAACTTTCTCTCAAAAATGCTCTCGTAATGTTGCTTAATGCCTCCTAACAAGGGGACCCCAGTAATGTAAACAAATTGCCGTTTGTGACGTAATCACCTCTAAACTAGTAGTTTAGACTAGTTGACTGCCGTTCCAGAAGCACCTTTTCACTTCCCTACTGTACACTTTATCACCATGGAGAGGGTTTTTATTTAAACCCCTCTTCCCCCCATTCCCCCACCTAACTTGTTCCCTTTCCTTCTTATCTGTACCAACCATATCTTCTTGTGGATAACACGTAGTGCGTGTTTCTCTCCTTAGATGTGTGTATGAGCCTGCGGCTGCAGCAGGTGATGAAGAGCCACTGGCAGGGCAAGGCCCCCGAGAGGACCAAGCCCCTCAAGAAGCTCTCGCTCAAACACAAGCTCTCCTCCAAAGAAAAGCACATCAAGCTGGCCAACTCGCTCATGGCACACAGTGAGTATATGTGGGCAGGACCACACACACACATATGAAGCAATCCAATACACACCTAGTGTAGTCATACACACCTACTTATATACACAACCTTTGGAAAGCAGGGTGTTTTCCACAGTCAGGGAGTACACATGACCCCTTGTGGACACAAAGATACACACCAACTCGCACCCAAAGGAGATAAACACAGCCTTTGGAAATGAACTTGTCAGCCAATGGCGAGTGTAGCACGTTGTCAGATTTATTTTTTCTTATTTTTATTTTTTTTACCAGGAAGTCACTTGACACACACACATACCATCCTAGCTGTGTAGAATGAAAAATCCCCTGACCAGTGTCTCTCCCCTTTCCCCCACAGGACTGTCTCACTATAAGAGCCGGTCTGATAAGCTGCAGCGGCGACAACACCACCACTTGGATGGCAACGGTGGGGTGCTGAGCGCCGCCAGGCTGGAGGGCCAGGCCCTCTGTAAGGCCGAGCGGCTTCTGCATGGCCTCCCCTCACCCTCCACAGGGCCCTATGACCGGAGCTACAGTCGCAAGAGGCCCCGTGAGCACTTGCTGGACAGGACCCACGGCTGTGAGTTAACCGCACCACTCAAATGAACCAGGCATGGGTCAAATACTTACCAATAGTTGAGCTGTGTTTGATCAACCTACCAGGTGCAATGGAATCAATTGACTAATCCCAAAAGTGCAAATCCCAAGCTAAATTGAGCTCCTCATTGTACGTCATTTGACATAGGTTATGTATTTGATCCACGTCTGCTCGGAACACACAATCTGCTATCCATTTATAATGCAAAAGATGTGTGTCATGACTGGTTGTTTATCTCTATTTCCCCTTTCTCTTCCAGCCACCCCAAAGCTCTTCCTGGACTCGGGCAGCCCCTGCTCGTCCTTGGCCAGCCTGCACTCGTCTCTCCACAGCCCCTCGCTGACCCGCCAGCTGTCCACCTCCTCGGAGAGCTCCACCCCCATTGGCCCCAACAGTCTCAGCTTCTCCAACACTCCCGTAAGCTCATCACAGCTTTTATTGACTGTGTGTGTGGTCTAGGTGAATCATGAATGTGACAGCACGGGTTCTGTTCAGAATGGTGCAATGTTAAAAAACGTTCAGATAAAATATGCATTTTGTATAATGTGATTTTTGGTCATGTATAATTGGGCTTCATATCAGCTCTGTTCCATTTCTATCTGCGCTGTTCTGAACGTTTCCCCTCATTAAATACGCCCCATACCTGTTCATAATTAACTGCATAAATAGCTGTATGAATAAAGGTTTTATTTTATTTTAAAACTCTGCACCCCCTCAGCAGCCCATCCGGAGGAGGCGAGGAGAGAGCTCCTTTGACATCAACAACATTGTGATCCCCATGTCGGTGGCGGCCACCACGCGTGTAGAGAAACTACAATACAAAGAGATTGTCACCCCCAACTGGCGGGAAGTTGACATTTTCTCCCAGCCCATGGCAGAAGAGGAGAACGACACAGAGGTAAGATTCCGAAGCCCTGCTTTGGGAACTGCCATGTATTTTGAATGACCAAGGTTTGACCATGCTCCGTTTTTTTAACTCTGTAGAGATACTTTGAATAGGTGCTGACCTCTTGCACCCTTGACAACCTCTGTGATTATTATTATTTGACCCTGCTGGTCATCTATGAACATCTTGGCCATGTTCTGTTATAATCTCCACCCGGCACAACCAGCAGAAGACTGGCCACCACTCATAGCCTGGTTCCTCTCTAGTTTTCTTCCTAAGCTCTGGCCTTTCTAGGGAGTTTTTCCTAGCCACCGTGCTTCTACACCTGCATTGCTTGCTTTTTGGGGTTTAAGGCTGGGTTTCTGTACAGCACTTTGTGACATCAGCTGATGTCAGAAGGGCTTTATAAATACATTTGATTATATGGATCAAGGAGTCCTATCTTAATAACACATTTCTGTGTGTGTAGATGGAGGACCTCTCCGACGCGGCCTTCTCCCAGCTCCACCAGCCATGCCAGGATCAGGAGCGTTCCCGCTGGACCTGGATGGCCCTGGCCCCCGCCAAGAGGAGGGGCAGCAGGTCAGTAGGGGTCGCCTATAGTACACCCAACACACACTCATACACCGCATAGTACCTCATCACTGCCATATGTCTCAGTTTAGATAAATGTGCTCTACTTACTACATCTGTGACCTATTTGATTAATGTCAACACATAATTTGGTAGGAAATATTTTAGTGGGGTCTTTGCACATTGTCAATATGCCCTGAGTGTACAAACATTAGGAACACCTGCTCTTTCAGGTAAGTCCAGGTGAAAGCTATGATCCCTTGTTGACGTCGCCTGTTAAATCCACTTCTGTCAGTGTAGGTTGAAGGGGCGGGGACAGGATAAAGGATTTTAAAGCCTTGATACAATTGCGACCCGGTTTGAGTGTGTAGAAATGCAACGCTGCTGGGTTTTTCAACAGTTTCCCGTGTGTATCAAGAATGGTCCACCACCCAAAGGACATCCAGCCAACTTGACACAACTGCGGGAAGCATTGGAGTCAACATGGGCCAGCATCCCTGTGGAATTATTTTCACACCTTGTATTGTCCATGCCCCGACAAATTGCGGCTGTTCCCCAAAATGGGGTGCAACTCAATATTAGGAAAGTGTTCCTAATGTTTTGTACACATCCATATACTTATACATCCAAAGGCTTAAACAATGTCCTTACAAGGTTGTTTTCCACTAAAAGTTATGATCTCTTGATAAGTGATAAGGACAGGGCACTCTAAAGAAGTGGTAGGTAGTAACAGGGTTTGGTTTGGTCTCCATTTGTGGCACATTTCATGTGTTCTACGGTCCACTCACACCACAACCGTCCCTCAGGTCGTACAAGTCCATGGATGGCAGGACCACACCGCTGCTGTGCAGCACCAACCCGCCCACTCCCCAGCCGGCGTCCCCTGACCCTGGACACTGCCCCCTGCTGCACGACTACAGCCACGTGGCGTCGCCCATAAGTCCGGACGCCACCTCCAACCCCCACACGCCGTGCTCACGCGACTCCCACCGCCTGCTGTCCAGTGAGGACACGCGCTGCTCCACACCCGACTTCACCTTCGAGGAGAGGGTGAGGATGAATGTAACAGACACATGAAGAATAACAGCGACTGGTCTTCGAGTCGCTGTGCCCAGTAGTTTGTGATGATTACATATTCGGACATGGGAAAGCAGTCACAAGTTATAGCGGTTATATTGTCCCTAGAAGAATAGGACGTTTCTGTACATTCTGAGCTCTCATTTGGTAAATGTTGGAACATGAAGAATGAGAAGTAACCATTTCTTTGTCAATTTGCATCATTAGTTTAACTTGATTAACAAATTGTTGATTTGATGGTATTCAGTTGTACTTAAATTAACCCAATGATTTCCCCGAACAGACGGTGGCCCCGTGGGAGCATCGAAACTTCCCCTTGCCGGAGGACCCCGCTCCGGAGCCCGAGGTAGAGGGGGAAGATGAGATGAGGCGGTCGCGAATGCGCAGCGTCTCGTGTTGCCCGTCGACAGGCTATGACACAGACAGCCCCTTGCCTTGTGATGACGACGCCCCCAAACAGAAGGGCCATGCCCACCAATGAATGACTGACAGGCCGAGGTCTTCCTCAACCCCTACCCCTCTCTGGCATTAACAAGCAGAACCTCAAACTGAGAAAAAAGGCTATTTAAAAGGGTTCCTGTTTGATATTCAAACACCAGTCTAATACTATTTCACAGTTTTTAGTGAATATTATACGGAAGATGGAAGCCTTTCCCTACACTCTTGATGTTACAAAAATTATTTCTGTTGTAGGCTAAAACGATGTACATGGGGCTTAGTGGTGTTCCATATGTGGCGTGTACACTTGTAGCGCACTATGTAGCTGACTCCTCAAAGTATGGCCAAAGGGTGTTTTTCTATTGACTAGTTTGCTTGTATTTCCCATGTACATTTTCTAGTGGTGTGACAAATAACAAAACAAGAAAAAAAATCCTCATACTCCCAAATTAACAGGTACATTTGGGATGTTTTTTTGTCCTTTTTTTTCCTCTAGGGGTGGGGGGGGTATTAGAAATTGTGGAGCACATCTTCTTTCATTGCCAAGTAGTTTTGTTGGGTTGCATGTCTTTTTTTGTTTGTCATTCCTTTCCTGACACTTTTTTTGTATCGTCTGTTCAATTAAGTCTCTTTCTTTTTGTGTTTTGGACAGTAATCATTCCTTTAGAAAATCTCTTTGCAGAGCACCCCGGCGCCTCTGATCCCACTGAGCTCTCGCTGTCTTGTTTGCGGGAGTGACTGCGGTAGAGAGGAACCTGGGTATCCTAAGCACTTGTCCAACCTACAGGGAGCACTACTGCATGCTAAACCATGCTAATGCTAATCAAATCACCAGAGCACATAATTGAACAGGAACTTGCCACCCAGGGAAAGGAAGTGGATGATGATCAGGGATGACCCTAATATTGATTTAGTTTACTTTCCCCTTTTCTCAAATTATCATTGGTGTAGTATTATGTCAACATAGTCAAATGTATTTCAAATGGTAAAATCACACAGCTAATAGCTTTTTCATTTTGTTTTCCGGACATTGGTATTAGACTACATGCTGGTGAATTATTGGACAATGTTTGTTAATGTTGATAATTAAGTTGTTTCTGGTTCAACTTGACAATAAAAAGTGTGTTCTCTAGTTTCATATGTAGCAGCTCTTTGCTAGAAGCAACCCAGACCTCAGGTTTTACAGTTAAGGGAATATTTCTAATGCTGAGAAAATATTTGTGTCCCCCTTCCCCCCTAAGATCGATCCGATCTAAAGAGACTACTCTGTTGCAGAATGCTTTTTTTGTGTTGCCACCCCACAATGTCATAACCACACCACCATTTCCCCTCGTAACTAATTGCTATGCAAAATCTATGGTTGTATAATTTTACACCTGTTTTTACGCCACAGTCCTTCAATCCCTGTACTTTGTTTTGTAGTTTAAGCAAGATGTAAATGTACTGGTCCAATTGTTGCAGCAGTTAACCTAATCAAAAGCAGAATTGTTTTTGTAAATAGTACCATTAAAACATTTGTTTAACTTGGGATAATTGTCAAGTGTTCTTTCACTTTCTCACACATAGGAAAACATTGCACGGGTTTACTACAACTGTGTAATGCTTGACGTCAACTCTGATCAAATGATGACGTACAGTTGAAGTCGGAAGTTTACACACACTTAGGAGAGTCATTAACTCGTTTTTCAACCACTCCACAAATTTCTTTTAAACTAATTTTGGCAAGTCGGTTAGGACATTACTTTGTGCATGACACAAGTAATTTTCCAACAATTGTTTACAGACAGATTATTTCACTTATAATTCACTGTATCACAATTCCAGTGGGTCAGAAGTTTATATACACTAAGTTGACTGCCTCTAAACAGCTTGGAAAATTCCAGAAAAATTGTCATGGTTTTAGAAGCTTCTAATAGGCTAATTGACATCATTTGAGTCCATTGGAGGTGTATTTGTGGATGTATTTCAAAGCCTACCTTGAAACTCAGTGCCTCTTTGCTTGGCATGGCTAATTTCTTTAGATTTTCCCAAGACATCAGAAAGAATATTGTATGCTAGTATCAACACCATGGGACTATGCATCTGTCATACCGCTCAGGAGACGTTCTGTCTCCTAGAGATGAACATGCTGTGGTGCGAAAAGTGTATTTCTATCCCAGAACAGCAGCAAAGGACCTTGTGAAGATGCTGGAGGAAAAAGGCACAAAATGATCTATATCCACAGTAAAAACGAATCCTACATCGACATAACCTCAAAAGCCGCTCAGTAAAGAAGAAGCATTGCTCCAAAACCACCATTTTAAAAATCTAGACTACGGTTTGCAACTGCACACGGGGACAAAGATTGTACTTTTTGGAGAAATGTCCTCTGGTCTGATGAAACAAAAATAGAATTGTTTGGCCACAATGACCATCGTTATGTTTGGAGGGATAATGGGGAGGCTTGCAAACCGAAGAACACCATCCCAACTGTGAAGCACGGGGGTGGCAGCATCATCTTGTGGGGGTGCTTTGCTGCAAGAAGGACGAGTGCATTTCACAAAATAGATGGCGTCATGAGGCAGGAAAATTATGTGGATATGTTGAAGCAACATCTCAAGACATCAGGAAGTTAAAGCTTGGTCAAAAATGGATCTTCCAAATGGACAATGACCCTAAGCATACTTTCAAAATGTGGAAAAATGGCTTAAGGACAACAAAGTCAAGATATTGGAGTGGCCATCACAAAGCCCTGACCTCCATCCTATGGAAAATTTGTGTGCAGAACTGAAAAAGCTTGTGCGAACAAGGAGGCCTACAAACCTGACTCAGTTACACCAGCTCTGTCAGGAGGAATGGGCCAAAATTCACCCCAATGATTTTGGGAAGCTTGTGGAAGGCTATACAAAACGGTTGACCGTATGTAAACTTCTGACCCGCTGTGAAAATGTGATGAAATAAATAAAAGCTGAAATATATAATTCTCTACAATTATTCTGACATTTCACATTCTTAAAATAAAGTGGTGATCTTAACTGACCTAGACAGGGAATTTTTACTAGGATTAAATGTCAGGAATTGAGAAAAACTGAGTTTACATGTATTTGGCTATGGTGTATGTAAACTTCTGACTTCAACTGTACATCCCTGATCGAGACGCTGCAAGGGATTTGCCTCTAAAGTACCATAGCCATTAGGCTCATGAATGCACGTTGACCTTAAATGAGAAATGCTTTTCTTTGGAAGGTGAAAAAAAAAAAGGTTTTCTGAGCAGATATAATAAAGCAATTTCTGCTGTGCTTCAAACTCCGCTGTTCAGTATTGTAGTCATTAAGATTTTCTGAACATGATTTGTGGCAATAAAGGAGGCAGATGTGTCTTTGTAAAACTCAATTGGACTTTCTTTGTACACCATGTACCTGGGAAGAAGACTGATGCAGAATTTGTCTTAGCTTAGTGAATGTGCCACGTCCACAAACCATCTGCCAATGATGTCATGCCTACCACCGCCACCTTCATTAAGGGTGATAAAAGGGTAGGACCTACTACCTGCCTCCCAGCTCTTCTCACAGACCCAGAGCTGCAGTGCAGACCCTAAGACCATACTTCCTCTTACCAACCTTGTGACAGAGAGAAACATCATGTCAATGCTTATTCATTTAGTCTGTACCCTTAGCCTGACTAGATGCCAGGAAGGGAAATCCCTTACCTGACCAGGATGCATATTAACCCCAGAACCCCTGCCAAAGTGATTGGGAATTATTCAACAGCCGCTACTTTAAGCCCTTCTCCACACAATTGACCTGGGCAGACGCAGAGTTGCAATACCTGAAAAAACTGAATGAACCTGGCCTCAGTGCACAGTTCCGAAGAGTAGGAGTTCATCAGCAACTCTGCAAAGAGGACCGACTGAAATGGGCTGAGCGGCCTCCACAAGGAAGGTACATGGATTTGATCGGACAGGTCCAAGGTGGACTTGGTCAACTCTAATCCGAAAAAAGCCTAATAATGAGAGAGGAATGGAACACTTGTCACAAACTGGGGGTGGAGGTGCCGGTACCAAAGCGGGTAGGTGGATCAATCTCCCATGCAAGAACAGTTTTCCCTTTGCCTGCGCCAAACGTTTCCTCTAGTCTGCCTTCCACTTGGAGGGATTCCACCATATCTGAACCTGACTGTCCTGAGACTTTGATAGTGGACAAAATGCCATCATTTTCCATAATAAAACACCTTCCATCTCACAGGAAAAAATGTAAGAATTCTTATTCCTATAAGATTTCTTACATTTTAATGACACATCTGTCCATGCACGATATCTGAGTTTACTGAAGCATGTCCCCATGCAGCACCCAGACTGCAATGCCTAATTTAGGACTCAGTACACATGCAATGTTTCCACAACATACCTATTTTAGAACACTTCCTCGTATACACCAATCAATAGTAAACCCTTCAAGTGTGTCCTACACAACGCGTTGCCTGGCAGTCGTGTCAGTTTGACTGACGTTTCAGTATTGGAGAACGTATTGAGACTTAACCTAGAGTTGATTTCCACAGCCCTGCGGAAATCTAATTAGCGTTTTTTAAAATCCTGATCAAAAATCAGTCAATTTAAGCTAGAGGTATGTATCTTTGCATTGGATGTGTCTCAATCCACCGCATCCGCCGATGTCTTACTTCTGCATCTGTGGTGAAAGGTTGCAGAGCTAGAGAAGTGCTTGTCAGACCATGAGCCTAAATTGGCTGTAACGTCCGAACAGTTTGGTACTTCATTCAAAATCAAACAGCTCAAATATCCTTGGTATTACCTTCATAAAACAATTCCATAGGTTAGCTTAGACAGGGTTTAGACTGCAGAGGGTTTAGGGCTACTTAACCACAAAATGGAAGTTTGACTGATGCCTCAGTATTGGAAGCAACCGTGCGAATTTAAAGGGATAGTTGACCACAAACGTGTGTCATGTTTTTGCTGTCAATAATGTGAACCGGAGATTTCAGAGCGAAGGACAAAACATGGTTTAACAGTTTATTTTTAAATTCACAGCGACAAGAATCATCATACACCAGTTATTGATAAAATGCACAATAACAATATCAACAATCACATTTTCCACACAACTGTACAGCGGCAAAAATAACAAAAGGATGACGATGAAATGTGTTACTGCAAACTCTTTCCATTGACCTCAGAACAGAGGCCAGCGGAGAGGACCACCAAAAAAATAAAGAAAAAAAACCTTTCCCCAACTTTTCCCCTTGAGTACTGATAATGTTAGTACTGGAATTTATCAGCACCTGCCCTCCAACATACTAGTCTCAGTAATCCACACAGAACACAGTGCACATACCCATTTAACACATTCAAACAAATGTTGTCCATTATGATGAAAAGTAACCAACAGTTTAGCATGCAGATTGTAGTGTTGCAAGCACACCTTTTCTCAAATGCCCTGGCCAGTTCCCGAGTCCTCAATGAAATATATATTGGCAATACAAGTCAAACACACACACTGGGAAGTCGTATAATGTTATCAATGCGCCTTAATCTCCACATAAAGGAAAGGGTTGCCTTTTGGGTTCTATTCCCTCGCACTAATACCTACATGTATCCTTATATAGACAAAGCAGATATACCAGGATGTACAATGAAAGCACAGTGTAAAAGGAGAGGCAGACCGCTTACTCTTACATGAAATGCATGCAAGGACTTTTAAGATGGTATGTTGGCTCGGAGTTATGAAGGCAATCAATGACGAGAATAATATAGTGGTGATTGGTGAACCACGGTGGGTTTACATGAGGACAAAACACTTATCCATTTGAGCATGTGAGAGAGTTTTGTAAATTTCCGTCGTATACGGTCCAGGGAAAGGACCATAGCTTTATAACCCGTGAGACAAGTTGAGAAAAGTGTGACGAGCATGCTCGTGCGCAGGCAATTAGTAGGCCTAAATCTAAATATATCCGAAAGGTACGTTTCTCCATGTGACAGATGGTTAAACATTTTAGGGTACTTTTTTTTTTTTTTACTTAAAAAGGTAGAGTGAGCAACATGGCATCATCACATACAGCGGGGCAACTTCCTGCTTACAAAAATCAATTAACATAATTCTAATCTGCCAAAACAGCAAATTGGCTCCTCCCAATGTGGACATATCACAAGGGAGGGTGCAAACCTGAAAGAACCAATAGGGGCAGTCTTGGCGACTGGAGTTGTTGCTTTTGGTGCGTTCCAGCCAACTCTGAACAAGGAAATATCCGACTTTAGTGCACTCAAGACAACTGAGAACTCTGGGGGGGAAAAACAGCTCTCACTGGGAAAAATTGCTTTGAACGGACGGTCATCCAACTCGGAATTACAATTCAGAATCTCGGGCATCATCCTAGAGCTCCGACTTGTCTGACCTGAAGATCACTGACGTCAAGATTCTTCCCAGTCTGTTCTTTTCGGATTTTCTTGAGCGCACTATATTGGTTGTGCTCGCCTGCTCAGGCGTTGGATTGCATCAACCAATGTTTGCGTGCCACATCATCAACTGTGCAGTCGGGCACCAGATTGCTAAATCATATGATGTGTTTAGCTGATAGTTAACACCAATCCAAGCATTGTGAGATTTGGCAGGCGTCTGCAATGTAGTCGGGCAGAATTGTGTGTAAGCAGGAAGTTGCCCCACTGTGAATGATGTCATATTGCTGAGTCTACCTTTAATATCTTGGGACAAGCTATGTTTTTCTGCTTGTTTTTATGTTAATTTGACTACATGTGTTGCAGAGTTTATTATGATAAATGTAACCGATTTCTTCATGTCACTTCAGCAATTTGTCTGTTTTGACTTTCCTTTGACTGCTTGTTTTTTCAGTATTTTGCATTGACTTTTGGTTCTAGTACTTAGCTGCTCAACTGATGAGGCAGTTATCTTATACAGGTAAATAAAGGTTAAAAAAAATACATTTTACAAAGCCATGTCCATGAAATTTAAAGTTCAGAAAGCGTCAGTCATAAAAATAAAATAAAAATGGGTGAGTTTACCAACTTCTGCATTACTGTGATCTGAAGCCAAATTAGTGAAAAGTTCAGTCCCTGACTGAAATTACGTGTCTTACATTAAACGACACAACCCATAATTGGTTAGACAATTTGCCTGGCATCGCTAAGCCTGTTAATTTACTAATTCAGTATTCCCCTCTAATTCATGTCATCTTTAAACATTAACAAATATTTTGTCACTAGTAGCCTACATATGTTAAATGTAAACTGCCACACCGCATAAGACAAAAGCTGAAGCGCATTTACAATAGAGCCATAACAGAATAGTATTGAAAATAAATTAACACTGACAGTAGCAGGCCCGATACAAATGTTTCCATATCAAATACATGTCATATCCACAGAATACAAATAGAAAAGTGTGTGTCCAACACAAACCAAGGTTTCTACGCTAAACATTCTGTATCCCTTTGTCCATGAAGGAAAATGTTTACCTCTGAACTATATATACTACCTTGGTATGCAGTGTATAGAGGCACCCAAAGCAGACAGCAAGTTGGGGAGGTTTAAAAGCATTTTACTTTCTGAATGAGAGCTTTTGCTACATGAGCCCACCTTTCCTCACTTCCTTGCCTCATACTACCCTGTAAATAGATGATGTGTTTTCTTATGTTCAATACATTGTAAAAGGGGGCCCACTTCTCTCAAACCTCTTGTTTTCCATGTATCAAAAAGCCATTCAGGAGACAGCCATCACAGATCATTTGCACATCAAAAATGGACATTTGTAAAATAAGGGCTTCGAATCGCAGTCATTGTGACAGTAAAATGATTTATCGAGTTAAAGTGAATTAAATATGGGTGAAAGCTCAAATAAAATGTCCAGAAACACTTGTAGGATTTTTGGGTTTGTTTGGATGTTTGTTCTCTTTAAACTCTTAAAAAGGGCCATTTATACAACCAGTACAAATAATGACAACAAAAATAGATCAAGATAGAAATTAAATCATCTAACTTGACCGACTTGAATCTCTTTTTTTTTAAGACCTCTTTACTAACAATAAATGCATCATGAAGAAGAACAGTCGGTGATGGAAGAGAAACAGTGATGGGTATAGCTAAAAAAGTCCCGTGAAAAGGAGGAGGAAGGCGACAGGCGTCATGACTCCTCTGACGTGGGCGGTCAAAGTAGTGTGGTCGGTCAGGAGACTTCCGGTCGGCCATCGTGTGCCACCAAGCCAATCACAAGCCTTGGCTGGCCAGAGAGGCAGATACCTGGTCGGCGAGTGTGGAGAGCTGCGGTGAGTCGGCCATGTTGATGGAGCCGGAGGAGGACAAGGTACTGAGCTGGTGGGACAGGGGGTCGTCTTCCAGGGAGATAATCTCGGCCCCGTGGTCAGTGCGTGCCTTGGCCGTCTCACGGAACGTCAGCTTGTGGCTCTCAATCTGCCGATCGAAGAGAGGGTACATCATAAGGTATCAGAATCACTTTTACAAGTACATTTTCACACACCCGGAATTTGACTTACTGAAGTGGTACTGCTAGTAATAGACAAAACAAGCAGAATATAGACAAAGGACTTTACACATAATCTTCATGTACTATATACAATATAAATACAATAAACAGAATGATAGGACAGTATTAGCAAATGTACAGTTGCTGTATTTTGTTGCAGATCACAAGTCAACAAACAGTAAACACGAGCAGCGACAAAAACAATGTGACTGCCTTACTGGACGCCAGCCGCAATCGACATAACTGAGGTATTGGTTGCACTTTATGGTAGATAAAATATTAGCTATGTATTCTAATAAATTATCAATTGCGTTAAAGTCTTTGAAGTAACAGAACTTACACATTGTTACGACAAAGTTTCCTATTAATACTAGGTAAATACCAGTGGAAACGCTATGCATTCTGGGTGGACATCCGGACTCCTTTATTTGATGATGCTGATCTCATCCACGTACTGTAACTTTCAAGGGCAGAAATCATGTATTTTCTGGCCAAATTGCCCTTTATTGCACTAAATATGCATGTAATAAATTTATGTTTCAGACTATTCTGTCACGCTGGTATAAAGGATTTTGGAGACAGGCACAGGAATACACAACGTTTTTTAATACACCCAAAACAAACACGTATACAAAAACACTGGGTTGTACCCAAACAAAAGAGGGAGGGTAAACCTCGTTGAACGACACGGGACGATACCCGTAATACACAATACTGTATATATATATATATATATATATATATATATATATAAGGGCACATATATAACATACTAATCAGGGGAAACGGGAACCAGGTGTGTGTAATCAAACAAGACAGTCCGGGGTTGATAATGAATCCCGTTCGGTGAAGCCTAGACTTTGACCTCCGGAACTGGTGAACAGAAAGAGCATCAGTACCGGGGGGTTTCGTAACATATTCTGATAATATTACGTCACCGTATGCTGGTAAAGAGGTTAATTGAAGCATTAGATGTGAGCTGCCTGCTTCTGAAATTTGGTGTCTACATTTTGAAAATGGTGTCCATTTACCCTGACAGGGATGCGTTATAAATGTTCAATATCCAAGATATACTGCAGTGTACACACAACATTCCACGCACTCTCCCTGCTTGGCACCGGTGGATGTGGTGTACTTACTGGAGTCCTCAATCTTTATGAGCGGGTTCATCAGGATGGGTGTGATGGGTGCTGAGGGGAGGGGCTGGGGTGACTGTGGGGGGGTGACAGCAGGGGAAGGGCCGTATGTGCCCTTGTTTGATGGGCTGTCTTTATGGCTGTCTCCAGCTTCCTTCCCCTTCTCTTTCTACAGAGGACACCCAGCAATGGGGGGGAAGATGACAAAAAAAAGCAACAAAAACATGTGATGGGGGAAAAAAATATAAATTATAATAATGCTCACAAACAAACCAAGTGCCAGGTGATGTAAGTGACAAAATATATAGTTGGATGAAAATAAATCATGGAATGGGAACAGGGCAAGACGCTTTCTATAGCTGTGATGTTACTAATGTGGCAGAGGGGGGAACCTAGTTAGCTTAGACAAGAAAAGCAGCACTCAATCCCAAATGGACTCCTGCACCCTAGTGGAGATCTGAAAGGATTTGACAGGTGCAACTAATATAGTCATAGCTGCATCTTGCCCTCTCATAGGCCACCATATTACTTGTACCAATTAAACCCTCTGAGATTTACATAAGTGCATAGGGTGTTGGGTCTAGGGATTTTGGATTGGGCCCAGGTAGCCAGGATTAAAGATCGTGGGTATTAACACGTAGCGGTGCGATGAAGTACACATGGGAGGAGAGCGGATGAGAGAAGGAGAGCAGGCAGTTAGGCAGCCACAGTCACCCAGGGGTCCAATGCAGCCTTAGCCTATTTTCAATGAGACCACTCACTATTCCTAATGCTCTTAAAGGTCAAACACGGACAGGCAAACAAGATACAATCTTTGGTACTTTGAAGTATTAAAAGTACCTACTGCGCATGTATTTAGCCTAATGCAAGAACAAGCTAACAACAACTCTGTTGGTCTATGTCTGGAGCAGCAATCTGTCAGTTCAGCCATGGGACCCCACAGCGCTATGTTAGTATGCGTGATTTATAAAGAAAATATTTTGCATCGGTACTTTGTAACAAGGACGCATTTCCATTCCTTGCCATGTTACGGTTGCCTTGATCAATATTGATTTTCACAGAGCATTTGCCAAGCAAGGTATTCCAAATCGGGGGCTATGCCATAAAACAGCTCAGAGCAAGCAGTAGAGAAGTTCTTCAGGACAGAGGGAAAAGATGAACATATCACTGATATTAGATGTGTAATCCAGGGACATAACTACTTTTCCCCTAAGGGCCAGTGTATAAGGATGTTCCAGAATGATGGTTTTTGTCGTCTTACCCTCCTCTGTCCACCTCCGGCCACGTGCCCAATGTTGTCCATGGAGCCGATCTTTGATTGGACCTTGAAATCCAATTTCTCAGATTTGATCTCAACATTGCCACCACCTTATTACAGAAATGAGAAAATGATACAATTGTTTAAAAAAAATACATTTACAGCTACCATGATTGACCTATCTGTAAACCAATTGTTGTTCCTGTGTCCTCCAGTCAGCTCGCCGGTGCCCAGCCCACTGAATGTGAGCTAGCTAGAGCTACAGAATTGTAACGTAATAGTGGTCCTTCTGTAGCTCAGTTGGTAGAGCATGGCGCTTGTAACGTCAGGGTAGTGGGTTCGATCCCCGGGACCACCCATACGTAGAATGTATGCACACATGACTGTAAGTCGCTTTGGATAAAAGCATCTGCTAAATGGCATATATTATTATTATTATAAAAGCTCCCTCAGCAACTTTTCAGCAACCCTTTGTATGGCGGTACTTCCAGAACTTTCAACTTTCAACTCCCATTGGTAGTTGCATATGGAACTTTGGATTTGAGAAAATGCTCCGTTATTAAATACATTTTTACTCAATGAAGTAATCCAACAATGTACAGTACCAGTCAAAAGTTGACACACCACACACCATTCCAGGGTTTTACTTTATTTGTACTATTTTCTACATTGTATAATGAAGACATCAAAACAATGAAATCACGTGGAGTCATGTAGTAACCAAAAAAAGTGTTAAACAAATTAAAATATATTTTATATTTGAGATTGTTCAAAGGCGCCACCCTTTGCCTTGATGACAGTTTGCACACTCTTGGCATTCTCTCAACCAGCTTCATGAGGTAGTCACCTGGAATGCATTTCAATTAACAGATGTGCCTTGTTGAACGTTAATTTGTGGAATGTCCTTCTTAATGCGTTTGAGCCCATCAGTTGTGTTGTGACAAGGTAGGGGTGGTATACAGAAGATGTTTGGTAAAATACCATGTCCATATTATGGCAAGAACAGCTCAAATAAGCAAAGAGAAACAACAGTCCATCATTACGTTAAGACATGAAGGCCAGTCAATCTGGAACTTCAAGAACTTTGAAAGTTTCTTCAAGTGTAGTCGCAAAACTACAATGCTATGATGAAACTGTCTCATGAGGACTGCCACGGAAAGAAAGACCCAGAGTTAGCTCTGCTGCAGAGGATAAGTTAAAGTTAACTGCACCTCAGATTGCAGCCCAAATAAATGCTTCACAGAGTTCAAGTAATGGACACATCTCAGCATCAACTGTTCAACGGAGACTGCGTGAATCAGGCCTTCATGGTCGAATTGCTGCAAAGAAACCACTACTAAAGGACACGAATAAGAAGAAAGACTTGCTTGGGCCAAGAAACACAAGCAATGGACATTAGACCTGTGGAAATCTGTCCTTTGGTCTAATTCCAAAGTTGAGATTTTTGGTTCTAAGCTCTGTCTTTGTGAGACAGTAGGTGAACGGATAATCTCTGCATGTGTGGTTCCCACCGTGAAGCATGGAGGAGGAGGTGTGATGGTGCTTTGCTGGTGACACTGATTTATTTAGAACCAAGGAACACTTAACCAGCAGATCTACCACAGCATTCTGCAGCGATACGACATCCCATGTCATTTGCGCTTAGTGGGACTATCATTTGTTTTCAACAGGACAATGACCCCAGACACCTTCAGGCTGTGTAAGGGCTATTTGACCAAGAAGGAGAGTGATGGGGTGCTGCATCAGATGACTTGGCCTCCCCAATCATCTGAACTCAACCCAATTGAGATGGTTTGGGATGAGTTGGACCGCAGAGTGAAGGAAAAGCAGCCAACGAGTGCCCAGCATTTGTGGGAACTCCTTCAAGACTGTTGGAAAAGCATTCCAGGTGAAGCTGGATGAGAGAATGCCAAGAGTGTGCAAAGCTGTCATCAAGGCAAAGGGTGGCTACTTTTAAGAATCTAAAATATATTGTATTTGTTTAACACTTTTTTTGGTTACTACATGATTCCATAAGTGCTATTTCATAGTGTTGATGTCTTCACTATTATTATACAATGTGGAAAATAGTCCAAATAAAGAAACTCTTGAACGTGTATCCAAACTTTTGACCGGTACTGTATATACCACCATCTTAGATGATCTTTTGTCGTCTTTTATTGGGTGTCCATCCCAAAGCGTTGCACTTGGGGAAATCAGAAATCAAGTGCCGCTTTAAAATGACTCACCTTTCAGGATAAAAAAAAGAGATGTTCAAAAAGAGATCTTTCATTGAACAAGCAAAACGTTTAACTAAAACTACCAATGGAAGTTGAAGACACCAAACCTAAGCGTTAACGTGTTGAACCACCATCACTGTATTGGGGTGTGAAAAAAATCCACCTTGCATCAATTAAGGTTTAACATTTTATGGACCCCCTAAACTGGGTCTGTCCCCCACCTTGGCCATCCCATTCTAAATGTTCTGGACACGTCACTGGGGAGGGAAAGACTACTTTTGAAGTTTTGGAAAAAAATGACAAACTTTCATTTTGTAGTGTATTGTCCCTTTACGTTTAAGACCTACCTGGCTTGTGGTGGATGTTGGCTGTAGAACCACATTTTGATTTAACATTGCTCAGGTCAATCTTTTTGTGGACTATTTGAACCTGTGCAGGGATAGAAAACAAAACAAAAACAGAAAAAAATCGATACATATCATTTCATGTTTCCTCCAAGTGAAGGAGAAATGTGTATTGGTGATGTTGATCTTGTGATGCATGCAACCACATAGGACCTTGCCCTCTGCATTGGCCTGTTAGTGTAAGTCAGATGGTCGTTGGGGAGAGTAAAACACTGTTAACAAGATACACACTATTACACACTATTACTGGACAATACTGATTGACTCACAGTCAAGATCCCCGTGCTGATTTAACTGTATCATTTGAAACTCAATGAATACTTTAAATAGTGTTTTCAGTTCATTAAGTATTCTCACATTCTATGCCGGCATTCATTTAGAATGCAAACTTTGTAGCGATATCTCAAATTTTGACATTGCTGTTATTTCGAATTGCTACATACATGTATATATTATACAGTACATTGCCATTTGACTTGGTCAAGTTTATATCCAAAAGGGTTAAAGTTGCTTTTAGATTCAAAAGCCAAGTTTCACAATCCAAGCTCTGGATCTGATGACCTCATCACATGCAGCCAGGCTCCCGGAGTGAAGGGCCCGGCTGGTGTCTCTCGACACAAAGCTCTTTGTCTCGCTTGAATGAGGTCACTTATTTGCTGTTCACTACAATAGGCTGGCAACTCCAAGCAGAAGCATAGGACAGACACACTTTTGTTAATGGGCATTAAGGGTGGCTTCTGTCCCATTTGATGCTTGTGTGCTTGACATTTGCAAGTATTTTACATTTTAGGAAAAAAGTATACTACAAAACTCAGCTGATCAGTTCGGTCCCACTTATTAAGTACCCGTCCAGGTACTCCATGCATTTTGTTTAAAGGTAAAGTTTAGACATTATTTAAGATCGGCAACCACAGAAAAACACAGGTACACATATTCTCTAGAGGGGGGTGGGGAGAAACATCATTAAGCCTACTTTAGGTTGTCATGAGCATTGCATAAGATTTCCTTGGTAGTTGCAGCTGATGCGATATGATATGACAGGGTCCTGACACAAACAGCAATTTAGGTCAGCTAGCTAGGGTTGGGGTGCATTCAGGGAGTGAATTGAAATTCAAATTTTTATGATGAATATTGACATTTGCGTTTGCTTCCAGAATTGGCTGAATTGAAATGGAATAGACACCTAACCCTGTTGCGTACCACTGCATGCAACATAAGTTTTGGACCATTTCACCAACATCTATTGTTATAATTATGTATAGCATATGATACGCTCATGACAGTTGATAGAGGCTTTATGACCACTTGTTAACGCAACATATTAATATCTCACAGTTGTAGTAGTGGGAGAGTTGTAGTCACACAGATTGGGACAGATTAACACAATCGAGGCAGGGATTTCCGTGCAAAGGTGTTCGACTAGTTCCTTAGTGCAGATGCAAATGATCTCACTGGAAAAGGGAAGGGCTTTGGCAAAAGCGGTTTCTGCAGGGAGCCGTGGGTTCGAACCTTTAGTAAGGCCTACTCACATTGCCTCCTCCGGGTGTATGTTTGATATTATCTTTGGAGCCACAGCGAGACTGGACATTGCTTACGTCCACCTTCTTTTCTAGTATTTGTACCTGGAAAAATGCAGATGTAGGAAGAGACTGTTATCCTTGAGAAATCAGAAAGCAGCACGGCTGCGTATGAGGACCATGGTAAAGGAGGCGAAACCAGAACTCCGTATAAAAAAATACATTAGACTGTTTGTAGGTATTGACAAGGGACCAGTAGAGAAGGAAAGGAACTTTTCGGGAACTTTTTTTTAAAACAAAGTTTGCATTGATGATCATAACTCTAGAGTGACTCAAGATGCAGGAGGTGTTGAGTTTATCCCTTAGTTACTCACATTGCCACCTCCAGGTATATGTTTGATATTGTCTTTGGAGCAGCACTTAGACTGGACATTACTAAAGTCGATCTTCTGATCAAGTATTTCTACCTGGAAAAGTACAAAGGTATTTTTATTTTTATTTATTACGTCAAAGGCAGCAGCTACACTTCGAGAGGTCCAGCAAAATGAAGGCAGTTTATCCTCTTGAAACTCTGGGAGCAGTATTTCATTTTTGGATGAAAAACGTTCCCGTTTTAAACAAGATATTTTGTCACGAAAAGATGCTCGACTATGCATATAATTGACAGCTTTGGAAAGAAAACACTCTGACGTTTCCAAAACTGCAAAGATACTGTCTGTGAGTGCCACAGAACTAATGCTACAGGCGAAACCAAGATGAAATTTCATACAGGAAGTGAGCCAGATTTTGAATGCGCTGTGTTCCAATGTCTCCTGATTTGGCTGTGAATGCACAAGGCATGAGCCTACACTTTCTGTCATTTCCCCAAGGTGTTTGCAGCATTGTGACATATTTGTAGGCATATCATTGGAAAATTGACCATAAGAGACATTTACCAGGTGTCCGCTCGGTGTCCTCCGTCGAAACTATTGCGTAATCTCCAGGTGCGTGCATTTTTCCATTTTGAACAGAGGAGAAACCAAACTGCCACGAGTGACTTATCATCGAATAGATATGTGAAAAACACATTGAGGATTGATTCTAAACAACGTTTGCCATGTTTGTCGATATTATGGAGTTAATTTGGAAAAAAGTTTGCGTTGTAATGACTGAATTTTCTGGGGTTTTTCTTAGCCAAACGTGATGAACAAAATGGAGCAATTTCTCCTACACAAATAATCTTTTTGGAAAAACTGAACATTTGCTATCTAACTGAGAGTCTACTCATTGAAAACATCCGATTTTATTTGAATGCTTTTCTTGTTTTTGTGAAAATGTTGCCTGCTGAATGCTAGGCTTAATGCTATGCTAGCTATCAATACTCTTACACAAATGCTTGTGTAGCTATGGTTGAAAAGCATTTTTTGAACATCTGAGATGACAGTGTTGTTAACAAAAGGCTAAGCTTGTGAGCCAATATATTTATTTAATTTCATGTGCGATATTCATGAATAGTTAACGTTGCGTTATGGTAATGAGTTTGAGGCTATAATTACGCTCCCGGATACGGGATTGCTCGTCGGAACAGGTTATACAATTTTAAAAACATAATACATTCACAGATGTCACAACACACTGTGTGCCCTCAGGCCCCTACTCCACCACTTCCACATATCTACAGTACAAAATCCATCTGTACGTGTATAGTGTGTATGTATATGCATGTGTCTGTGCCTGTTTGTGTTGCTTCACAGTCCCCACTGTTCCATAAGGTGTATTTGTATCTGTTTTTTAAAATCTAATTTTACTGCTTCCATCAGTTACTTGATGTGGAATAGAGTTCCATGTAATCATGGCTCTATGTAGTAATGTGTGCCTCCCATAGTCTGTTCTGGACTTGGGGACTGTGAAGAGACCTCTTGTGGCATGTCTTATGGGGTATGCATGGGTGTCCGAGCTGTGCACCATTAGTTCAACATGTCAATACCTCTCATAAATACAAGTAGTGATGAAGTCAATCTCTCCTCCACTTTGAGCCAGGAGAGATTGACATGCATATTGGGCAGCAGGTAGCCGAGTGGTTAGAGTGTTGAACTAGTAACCGAAAGGTTGCAAGATCGAATCCCCAAGGTAAAAACCTGTTGTTCTACCCCTGAACAAGGCAGTTGACCCACTGTTCCTAGGCGGTCATTGAAAATAAGAATTTGTTCTTAACTGACTTGCCTAGTTAAAAAATATATTATTAATATTAGCTCTTTGTGTATATCCAAGGGCCAGCCGTGCTACCCTGTTCGGAACCAATTGCAATTTTCTTAAGTCCCTTTTTGTGGTACCTGACCTCACGACTGAACAGTAGTCCAGGTGCGACAAAACTAGGGCCTGCAGGACCTGCCTTGGTGATAGGGCTGTTAAGGTAGAGGAGTGCTTTATTTTTGACATACTTCTCCCCATCTTAGCAACTAGTGTAACAATATGTTTTGACCATAAAAGTATACAATCCAGGGCTACTCCAAGCAGTGTAGTCACCTCAACTTGCTCAATTTCCACATTTATTACAACATTTAGTTGAGGTTTAGGGAATGATTTGTCTCAAAAACAATGCTTTTAGTTTTAGAAAAATTGAGGACTAACTGCAACTCTTTGTTAAGTGTTGTAGTCATTTCAGTCGCTGTAGTAGCTGACATGTAGTGTTGTGTCATCTGCATACAGACACCAGTGGCACTAGTGACACTTACTCAAAGCCAGTGGCATGTCATTAGTAAAGATTTTTTAAAGTAATGGGCCTAGACAGCTGCCCTGGGTAATTCCTGATTCTACCTGGATTATGTTGGAGGCTTCCTTTAAAATAACTGTGTTCTGTTAGACAGGTAACTCTTTATCCACAATATAGCAGGCGGTGAAAAGCCATAACACATACGTTTTGTGAATGTGCTGTGCGTGTTGAATGTCCTTCACTATAAGCATGCTGAACATTTGTTGTCAATTTGTTTACTGTAAAATAGCATTGTATCTGGCCAAACAATTTTCCCAAAACATTTACTAAGGGTTGGTAACAGGCTGATTGGTTGGCTATTTGAGCCAGTAAAGGGGGCTTTACTATTCTTAGGTAGCGGAATTACTTTTGCTTCCCTCTACTCCTGGGGGACTACACTTTCTAGTAGGCTTGCATTGAAAGATAAAGGTATAGAGGGATAGGAAAGAGACCATTATGTTGGAGTAATCCAATGCAGCAAGACTGCAGGAATGGAAGACTGAGGTAGTGAAATCTGTTCTCATGAATGACCTACCCAGTGGGCACAACTGGTTGAATTGACATTTTATTATGTCTTTAAGTTGTATACTTGTTGTATAAGGACGTTTAAACAAATGTTCGGCAACCAGAAAATGTGTATTTTTCTGATTGTGATCTGACCAGATAACAACCAAACAAGATGTCTTTCCCATGAGGTATTGATCTCATGAAAAAGACACCTTTACTGTACCTGGTTATAACAGAAACCAGTTGGATGCAATCTGGTTATTATAATGTCTTTTCAACCAGAAAATTAAATCAAAACATTATGTGCAAAATTGTGCACGCTAGATAATGGTACCTGTCAACAAATAAAATTGTTTAAAAAATGTTGTCCTTCATTAACACTTTTAATAGTCAATATAAAGTATCCACAGAAGCTTTCATGATGATAAAATATTTATCGACCCCTAAGTAGCTGCTGCTGCTAATGATACTACAGGGTATTGCTTGTTATTGGGAGATGTACTCTTATTTGATTGTTGCACTATTCTCCTCTCTTTTATCATGATTCCCACATGGTCAAAAAGACGGGGCAGTGATGGAACAGAAACGATCAGGTTTGTGAATAAGGTTTCGTTACTCACCCTGCCTCCTCCAGGAGTGTGATTCAGGTTGGCTTTGGATCCACAACGAGCCTGGACATTGCTTACGTCCAACTTCTTCTCGAGGATTTGGACCTGAAAGTAGAAGTAAAGGAAAAGGAGTATTAGCCTTGAGTCGTCAAATGCAGCGAGGCTGCAGATGAGGACCATACCAAAAGAAAGGGAGAATCTGACCGCTTGTAGGGATGAAAGCATAGGGCAGACATTTTGACTCACTTAATCCTTTAAAGGAGTACATTGTAGAGTTTGTGCACCTCTGATAATTAAGCTTGTGATGAGGAATGACATGAGAGCCAGCAGAGATGGGGTAGGACATTTCCAATTTTTAAAAAGGTTGCTTCGATGATCATAACTGTAGAGAGACTCAAGACTCAGGTGTTGAGTTCATCCCTTAGTTACTCACATTGCCACCTCCGGGTGTATGTTTGATATTGTCTTTGGAGCCACACTTAGACTGCACATTGCTTAAGTCGATCTTCTTTTCAATTATTTGTACCTGGAAAAGTGCAGAGGTAGGGGAAGAGACTGTTATCCTTCAAGGGATTCAAAGCAGAGGACTCTGCACTAATTCAAGTGAGCTGTCTGAGACGGATAAAAAAATCTCTCAAAACAACAACGACTAGCCACGCAACAGTTCGTCATCGGAGTGAGAGCTTCCATCCCTGTGTAAAACACTAAAGCAGATGAAGAGACAGTGGATGAGAGGAATGGAATATCAAGGTTGTGTGAGGCACATTGCCATGTAGTAACACCAAATAGAGCCCAAACTTACCCTTCCTCCTCCAGGCTGGTGCTTGATGTTGTCTGTGGAGCCGATCTTGGACCTGACGTTCTTCAGGTCCGGCAGGGGGGCCGCTGCGGTGAGGGGTGCAGGGGCGCGGCTCTTGAGAGAGCCAGGAGACTTGGGTGGGGTGCGCACCACCGCAACCTTTTTCACCTGGTTTGTGGCCACAGCCAAGGGCTTTCCGGGAAGAGTCTTGCTGGAGGGGGACTTGGGAGTACCAGGGCTGCTCTGTCCACTGGTGTTGTCTTTAGAGAGTATTGAAAGGGTACAGTGAGCCTTTTTGAAGACCGTAAATGTACAGTTATTGCAAGGCCAGTGAAAGATCGTACAAAGAAACAACTGAAGGCTAGTCCTGATTGAACTAATGGGTTCAATAAAATTAATACATTTTTCGATTTACCTTTGTTCTTGCCGATTGCTGTATCACAAAAATAAACAGCATACATTAGGCATAATCAGAGGTTTGTCAATAATGTTTTTTTGTGCTGCACATTGCAGGCTAGCTAGCTACATACCTGGAGCTGGGGTTTTGGCGGGAATCTTGGTTCCGGGGGCCTGAGGCCTGGCACCACCCAAAGTCTTTACATCCCCAGAAAAAGAAACAAAGGGTTGAAAAGGACATTAGTGACAAATTATCAACCAACATGCTCTTGATTGACTGGTTGATCCATCAGCACTCTTGATATTGTATTTTTCGAATATGAAATTATACTTTTGTTTCTCGCTAGTTACCTAGATTGCATTGCCTATTGAAAATGTAGCTATTTTTTATTTCACCTTTATTTAACTAGGCAAATCAGTTAAAAACAAAATTCTTATTTACAATGACTGCCTACCCTGCATGCTGAACGTGCATTCAGAACCATAAAACAAGCTTTATTTTAGGGGTCAATTGCAGTCCTTTAAACATGGAAAAATGCATGCCAAGATTATATAGCCTCAATGCATAAGTGTAGTATCATTCAAGTGGCTTTCAATACGGACAAAGAGCGTCGGCCTTAGACATTCATAGCGCGACACTAAGCTTGCTTCAGCTAACTACCTTCCACAATGTGCAGTATCTGTAACAGATGACAACCCCCATAGGAGTTGGTTATACACCATCACTGCAGCCTTGTATACATAATTCATAGTACTGGAGGTGTGACAGTGAAACTGTGCAAGGGCTTGTTTCTCGGAAATGGCCGTGTTGTGATCGATTGAGGCACGGATCAGAGTTTCAGTATACAGGAAGTTGTTAATGTGGGCTAACGAGTTACTCACTGGCATGGCTAGATGGAACACACTTCACTCTGCTACTCTTAGTGAGCATACACTTCTACTCTGGACACACTCAAGGCCGTTCTCACCCTGCGTCATAACTGGCTACAGATATTCAACAGACAGTCCCTCTAAAATGTGACATACAGGGAGGAAGAGACTCATACTGGAAGTGTAAAATGTATAGGTGGGTTAGCTGACAACGTCACGAAAGCTATGCGCACGCTTCAACGGGGCAAAAGTCTGTGAGTTGTTGTGATTCTGGATGGCCAGATGGCTACCAACAATGGCAAGAAACTGCAATGTGGGGAATCGTATGCGACTAGTTTCAGCTAGTTTCATCTTGTTCTTGGATAACATGTCTTGTTTTGTGTTTTCACGGATTTCATAGCAACGCTAATATGGCTAAAATTAGCTGGCTAGGTAACCAACAACTGTCTCAACAATTTTAGAGTTATTTGGCAACTTTAGTTGTGAATGATACAAACCTTACAATGTCTTAGAAATGAAAACATGTTTTTTAATGATGCGGGGTAAGCTACTTCAGTTTTATAAGGGAGCTGTGCTTAATATGAGCAGCTGAGAAATATACACATAAGAACACTTATTTCACTTCAGACAATGGGCTCTCCAAGCCTGTTCCTGCAGTGCATAATTTGGGAAACCAAGTGAAATCTGTTTTCGCAATGAAACATATTTCACTAAACTGTTGACAGCCCCTCTGTGTGCTCGAGAAAGGAATAAAGGCGAGAGGAGATGGAAACATGGTGGTGAGATATTCTGTATAGGTGAAGGTAATGTGTAACCAATTAATTATGAAAATATAAAATATACTAGGCTATTCAAAATCAAATAAAAATGCACTAAAATCGTAGGCTAACTGATAGCCGCTCTGCACAATCAATTAACCAACAGAATCACCTAGGGCTTTCTCAGAGACTAGTGGATAGACATTTTGGAGCGTAGTATAAGGTAACCAGTCCATCCAGTATGCATAATTAATACAGTCCACACTCCAAGTCAATCACTCAAATTTGTTTCATTTTGGAGTATGGGCTAGACTAATTATGTACCAAAGACATCTTAAAGCAGATTTGTTTTATGCTCTGCCATGGGTAGTTCGGGCTTGGGCTCATAACCCTATGCATAAGCTCTGACATGCGTATGAGTGTTTTGAATTAATCATCACCTTAGAAAGCACTGTCCATTTAGTTACTACACAGAACCCAAACCGGCTGCGGGCGTGCGCCATCGTGCATACATTTATTTTGTCCCCCTATACAAAACGCGATCACGACACGCAGGTTAAAATATCAAAACAAACTCTGAACCAATGACATTAATTTGGGGACAGGTCGAAAAGCATTAAACATTTATGGCAATTTAGCTAGTTAGCCTGCACTTGCTAGCTAATTTGTCCTATTTAGCTAGCTTGCTGTTGCTAGCTAATTTGTCCTAGGATCTAAACATTAGGTTGTTATTTTACCTGAAATGCACAAGGTCCTCTACTCCGACAATAAATCCACACATAAAAATGGTCAACCAAATCGTTTCTAGTCATCTCTCCTCCTTCCAGGCTTTTTCATTGTTGAACTTATATGGTGATTGGCATCTAAACTTTCATAATATTACCACAACAGTTCATCTTTCAATCACCGATGTGGGTATAACCAATGAGGAGATGGCACGTGGGTACCTGCTTCTATAAAACAATGAGGAGATGGGAGAGGCAGGACTTGCAGCGCGATCTGCGTCAGAAATAGGAATGACTTCTATTTTAACCCTTGGCAACGCAGACACTCGTTGACACGAGCAGTTTGGGTACAATAATTGATTAACAGATTCCTAAATGTATTTTGCAACGTTCACGCACGTGACGCGAGCGGTGTAGTCAGGGTATTAGGCTTTGAAACAACATCCAGAACGACCACGTTTTACTCAGCATCAACCTGCTGTTGAACTTCTTTCTTCAAAATGATTATCACATTGAGGTGAGTTTTAAATGCATGATGTTTTGACGATGTGTTTGATGTTATTTTCGATAGCATTTCCATTGATGTCAAAATGGTAAGAGGGACAATAGAGCCCTGAGTACCAGGCCATTAGGACCTGATGGCCATTAGCAAGTTGATGACCAGGTGGCGAATCGCATCTCTGCATGTCTGGCAGACATATCAGTGTGGATGACGGATCACCACCTCAAGCTGAACCTCGGCAAGACGGAGCTGCTCTTCCTCCCGGGGAAGGACTGCCCGTTCCATGATCTCGCCATCATGGTTGACAACTCCATTGTGTCCTCCTCCCAGAGCGCTAAGAACCTTGGCGTGATCCTGGACAACACCCTGTCGTTCTCAACTAACATCAAGGCGGTGGCCCATTCCTGTAGGTTCATGCTCTACAACATCCGCAGAGTACGACCCTGCCTCACACAGGAAGCGGCGCAGGTCCTAATCCAGGCACTTGTCATCTCCCGTCTGGATTACTGCAACTCGCTGTTGGCTGGGCTCCCTGCCTGTGCCATTAAACCCCTACAACTCATCCAGAACGCAGCAGCCCGTCTGGTGTTCAACCTTCCCAAGTTCTCTCACGTCACCCCGCTCCTCTGCTTTCTCCACTGGCTTCCAGTTGAAGCTCGCATCCGCTACAAGACCATGGTGCTTGCCTACGGAGCTGTGAGGGGAACGGCACCTCAGTACCTCCAGGCTCTGATCAGGCCCTACACCCAAACAAGGGCAATGCGTTCATCCACCTCTGGCCTGCTCGCCTCCCTACCACTGAAGTACAGTTCCCGCTCAGCCCAGTCAAAACTGTTCGCTGCTCTGGCCCCCCCAATGGTGGAACAAACTCCCTCACGACGCCAGGACAGCGGAGTCAATCACCACCTTCCGGAGACACCTGAAACCCCACCTCTTTAAGGAATACCTAGGATAGGATAAGTAATCCTTCTCACCCCCCCCCCCCTTTAAGATTTAGATGCACTATTGTAAAGTGACTGTTCCACTGGATGTCATAAGGTGAATGCACCAATTTGTAAGTCGCTCTGGATAAGAGCGTCTGCTAAATGACTTAAATGTAAATGTAAATGTAAGTTGGTACTACTAAAGTATGTCCAGAATGCATAAGAGATGTTCGGACTGAGTTATCATCATTCTCCTCATTCTACTGGTCCTTCTGTACGGCTTCAAACTGAAGGATGTCTGTCCGTGGATCCAACCAGGACCGGATCACTAGTCAGAACTTTAACCAGGACCAAAGGTCCATTCAGGGTTCTGATCCTTCATATACACCCATCCCGATGCAGTCTGACAATGCTGTGGCTAGTAGCTCCAATAACGTGATGGACGTTGAGATTGAACATGGAAGTAAGGCAGCAGGGTCTGGTACACAGACCCGGTAAAATAAATAGCGGGGGATACGGCGGTAAAACGTGAGCCTACCACAATTAATACAACGTGGCCAAAAAAAAACTCATGGCTATTACACCATTACAGCAGGTCAGCCACATGACAAATTAGCGAATTGACTGGAAACCGGGTGGTATACTCTCCAAATTGCATTGTGGTTTGAGAACACTTACATTTTGTCAAGGCAGAGATGAGTGGCCGAGACTAGCATTGCAGACAAGGCGGAGATGAATGGCAGAGATCGAGGCGCACGTGGACAACTGTGGATGCATCAATTCAGGCTACAAGTGTAGGCCTAATGACAATGCCAGAATTTCATTACACGTAGGTTTTCTTTAACAGATGTCCATTGCTGTAAAAAGTCTATTGCTGTAAAGGGATGACAATGAAAATGACTCAATCTGTTTTTTAGTTCAAAATTCAAATTCTTTACTTAATTGAGCGAACAGTAGCCTATTTGCACCAGAGGAGAACAGCAGTGAGTGTGCATATTCACTGTTTATCATTAGGTCAGTGCCACTTGTTTGTTTTTGAACAATAATTTCCTCCTCCAGGTTAGATGGACTTCATATTGTATTTATGTCTCCCCCTTCTCGTAGGCCGATTATATGGATCAGACATCGTTTTTATTGATCTGTTTGTTAGTCTGTCACATTGTATATATGATTGGAGACAGGCGCATGGGACGGGCTAGTTGCAGCGTGGTCAGACGGGCCATTCCCACTGTCTCCATTTAGGGTTGGTTATTCTGTCATGTTGTATAAATGATTGGAGACAGGCACAGGAATTTGTAATAGGGGGGGGGGGGTTAATACTCCACCCAAAATATACAACATGCCATGAAAAGGCACGGGTACGAAGCCCAAAACAAACACGTATACAAAAGCACAGGGATGTAACCCAAACAAAAGAGCGAAGTAAATCCTTGAATAAATACACGGAACGAGACCCGCAATCCACTACACGGAACGAGACCCGCAATCCACTGAATAAATACACGAGGCAAACTACACGGAACGAGACCCGCAATCCACTACACAGAACGAGACCCGCAATCCACTACACGGAACGAGACCCGCAATCCACTACACGGAACGAGACCCGCAATCCACTACACAGAACGAGACCCGCAATCCACTACACGGAACGAGACCCGCAATCCACTACACGGAACGAGACAATCCACTACACGGAACGAGACCCGCAATCCACTACACAGAACGAGACACGCAATCCACTACACGGGGCGAGACCATTAATAACAAATGCACAACAATACATGGGGTGAGAGCCGTGATAACAAGTGCACAATACACGCAGCACGAAAACCAAAATAACAAAGCACAGGTACTCACAGACCGACGGACATGGGAACAATAACCAACAAGACAATGGTGAACAGAGGGCACATATATACAATTACTAATCAGGGGGATAGGAATCAGGTGTGCGTAATGAGACAGTTCAGCCGGCAAAGTAGACCTCTGGAACTGGTGCACTGGAACTGGTGCACGGAATGAGCAACAGTACTGGGGGAATCCGTGACAGTGTCAGCAGAGTAAGCTCCTCTGTAATTTTTGTAGTATTGAAAAAAAAGGCATGAGCACACTTGGGTGTCCTGTACCGGTAAGAAATTACATGAAAGAAATTACATGAAAGACTTTCACCCCTGTCTATACATCAGATTGAACTATTGTAAAAATAAAATAAAATAAAAAGCAGTAACCTCCCTCTCCAATCTACTCTACAGTGAGAGCTGCAGGTCCCTGAGAGACAGGTTGAGACCAAGGACAGGAAGTGGACACATTGACACAGGCACGCACACACATGGACAAACACATATGCACCACACACACACACACACACGTACGTACAGTTGAAGTCGGAAGTTTACATACACTAGGTTAACTGTGCATTTAAACAGCTTGGAAAATTCCAGAAAATTATGTAATGGCTTTAGAAGCCTCTGATAGGCTAATTGACATAATTTGAGTCAATTGGAGGATGTATTTCAAGGCCTACCTTAATACTCTTAATACTCAGTGCCTCTTTTCTTGACAATCAGCCAACACCTCAGAAAAACAATTGTAGACCTTCACAAGTCTGGTTCATCCTTGGGAGCAATTTCCAAACGCCTGAAGGTACCACGTTCATCTGTACAAACAATAGTACGCAAGTATATACACCATGGGACCACGCAGCCGTCATACCGCTCAGGAAGGAGATGCATTCTGTCTCCTAGAGATGAACGTACTTTGGTGCAAAAAGTGCAAATCAATCCCAGAACAACATCAAGGGACCTTGGGAAGATGCTGGAGGAAACAGGTACAAAAGTATCTATATCCATAGTAAAACAAGTCTTATATCGACATAACCTGAAAGGTCGCTCAGCAAGGAAGAAGCCACTGCTCCCAAACTGCCATAAAAAAGCCAGACTACAGTTTGCAACTGCAAATGGGGACAAAGATCGTACTTTTTGAAGAAAAAAAAATAGAACTTGTTTGTCCATAATGACCATTGTTATGTTTGGTGGAAAAAGGGGAAGACTTGCAAGCCGAAGAACACCGTCCCAACCGTGAATCCCGGGGGTTGCTGCAGGAGGGACTGGTGCATTTCACAAAACAGATGGCATCATGAGGAAAGGAAAATTATGTGGATATATGGAAGCAGCATCTCAAGACATCAGTCAGGAAGTAAAAGCTTGGTCGCAAATGGGTCTTCCAAATGGACAATGACTCCAAGCATACTTCCAAAGTTGTGGTAAAATGGCTTAAGGACAACAAAGTCAAGGTATTGGAGTGGCCATCACAAAGCCATGACCTCAATCCAATAGAACATTTGTGGGCAGAACTGAAAAAGCAAGTACAAGCAAGGAGGCCTACACACCTGACTCAGTTTCATCAGCTCTGTCAGGAGGAATGGGCCAAAATTCACCCAACTTGTTGTGGGAAACTTGTGGAAGGCTACCCGAAACGTTTGACCCAAGTTAAACAATTTAAAGGCGATGCTTTCCCACTGGGAATGATGAAAAATCTGAAATAAATCATTACCTGTACTATTATTCTGACAATTCACATTCTTAAAATAAAGTGGTGATCCTAACTGACCTAAGACGAGGAATTTTTACTTGGATTAAATGTCAGGAATTGTGAAAAACTGAGTTTAAATGTATTTGGCTAAGGTGTATGTATACATCCGACTTCAACTGTACTATCAATGATATCATGGAAAAACATGTTTTTTCTTCGACCTTTAACTATGAATGATGTATTTATGTTTAGCAAATACCAATACAATTGCACCTATTAAGAATTGAGCAATCCAGAGTGTGGGCCCCATTTAATCTAATGTATATTTTGAAAACCTTCAAACACCCTTACAATCATAAGGGGTTACAATCGAAAAAAGGCAAGACTGAGAGTTAGTGAGTGTTGGCATGAGTTAATGAACAGGGAAAAAATGCTGTTTGTTAGGCAGCGGAAAGGTCTGGCCTGCACCACTATCAGCCGTATGCAGGGGTGCATGGGTTGTACCACTCTCAGCCGTGTGCAGGCTTGTGCCATACTTACACGGGACTGCCTGGTCCCTACACTGCTGGCTCTAGTGGGCAATGAGGTGGGCCCATTTCTGGTTCTGTTGACTGGGGAGGGTCTTTTAAGGCCAGATGTGGGTCTAGCTTTGGTGGCAGTTTTGGTTGTCTTTGTATGATTGGAAGCAATGAGTGTAAAAAAAAATGTTTGAATACCTTGAAAGTAAATGAAGAAATGTCATGAAACAGGCATGGATTCACATGAGTTAAAGGTTCAATACTGATAAGGAAATATGATTTCAAATATGTTTTCAATGACAAATTAAGAAGAAATTTGTAGCATTGTCCACGTGTACTGCTATGGGATACGTTGCCTACCTTCTTATCAGCATTGTCATTTTCAATCTTTGCTTGAGCTGTGGAAGAAAAAGGGGAAACGGACATTTAGCATATTGGACCCTTCAGACAAAAATATCCATTGCCCTTTTTTTTAGCTCACCGAGTGAACAAACTTCGAGAGGCCATTGACATGTTTCTTTGTATGTATGTGTGCATAGGGAAGTGGAGACCAAATGAAAGACAATCACAAAGACGTGGAACTCTCAAAAACATGCATAGTGACTGTAACACACAGGACTTGTTGACTGGAAACACTCAAAGCATTTGTGAGATCTGTAAACCGTAGTGGATTTTTGGGGTCTGCAAGGCCAGCAGAAAGAACAAGACAGACAGGAGGAAACAAAAACAAAGGGAAGGGAGGACGACAAGCTTATCCTCAGCCAAACGTGAAGTTCCATAGCGCATTTTCATGGGAGCGAATGCCGCATAGCATACGGTAGCTGTTTGGTAAAATAAAGAGGATGAAATTAACTGAAGAAGATTTAGTTTGGGATTTGGTGAATAGATCGGCAAACAGACCTTTGTATATAGCAACCGGGACCAATGACTTTCTTGCGGGAGAACTTTGGGGAGTTTTCTGGAGTTCGCTTGAGGTCTTGGTGGACTGTACAACATCTCTCGTCTTGGGATCCTCGACGAAATCAGGTATGGACATATAACTTGCTCCTTCTAATTCTAAAACAGGGTTAATTACACCTATGTCAAATAGTACTGTTGTCAAATGTTTGCCACTGTCAGAAGACACAGTGTTTCCATTGACCTGTGGCTCTATTTGTCGCTCCAGCCGGTTGTCCACATCAAACTGGGCAGTGTCCTTTAAAGCTGATGAGACAGCGTCATGTACCTGCTGGAGATATTCTGAATAATGTCTGGGGCTTCTGTCCACTGGTACAGAGTTTTCCAGAAAAAAGTGGGTTGAGGATAGACTGTGAACCGGAAAGGAATCAGGGCTTCCTGGAACAAACTCCTTAGATCCAGTATTAGAAGCAGCAGCAGCAGCCTGTTGGAGAGACTCGGCATAATCGAAAGCCAGTCCTTGTTTTTTGGCTTCTTTTGAAATCCTTAGACCCTGGTCTTCATCTACCCACAATCTATTCTCTTCAACAGAGGTGAGGTCCTCAAAGGCTGTGCTGCGGACTAAAGAGGTGCCCAGCAGATCGCTCTGCCCAGAGGAGCACTCAGGTGCATCAAGACTGACCGCTCTCTGAGAATCTGGACTGACCCCCCTTGCGGACGGGAGGTCCCCTCTCCCCTCTGACCCCTGGGTATGGTCTCCAGAGGTCCATAAAGAGTTTCTCAACCTCTTCCCAAAGTCCCCTCCCCCCTGTGCCGCCTCTGAGTCTGCAGCTTCAGAGTCCAGAGAACAGAAAGCTCCCAAGGTCTTGAAGTCAAGTCCTGCCCCAATCTCTGTGTCTTCAGCAGATTCCGATCCATTAGGCGGCACCAACACAAATCCACTGAGGATTCCCACACCAGGTTCCTCTAGTTTTTTTGAAAGGCAGATTTAATTGTGAATTTACTCCACTCGTTTCCGTCTCCCCGTTTAAAATTTTATTTGAGAAGAAAAGAGAAATTAATTTGACAGTGAACTACATAGTCATGATTTGGAGAACACCACAGAAAAGTACCAAAAAATAAATGTTTTTGTGCTTATAATGGTGTCGTGAAAGAAGTCACAGGACGCTCTCTGCGTCTGTCCAGCGGCTATGAAAAGTGCGGAATGGATAGAATGGCTTTATAGAATGCACATAACAACTTACATTAACATTCATGACGTAAAGATGGACAAAATGCTTCACAACTGGATCAATGGAAAAGATTGACAACAGATGACTATGAGACCAATGTAAACATAACTGTGAGATGTGCTGGGATGATATGCTGTGATACACACTGAATGGTGCATATTTCATTCCAAAATATGCCTTTAAAAAAATATGTCTAATTATGCTGAGAACTTCTAAACAACCATCATATTCTTTTAAACATGTATCACAGCAGTTTATATTACCATATTATATTTAGTAGTATGGCACCAATAGTATTGTAGCAGCTATGACTAATATCATAAAATAGTGATCTGGACTTTACCTAAGATATACCCAAAGTGTTAGCAAACATTGTCCACAGTGTGATCGACTAAAATACCTGTTGAGGCTGTTCCTCCAGTTGCTGTTCAAACACGGTGAGGCAGTGCAGAGAAACAAAAAGAGGATCCAACTATTAGGTCTTGTCAAACACGTTACATGCTACAGTGCATAACATCCAAAAGAACCACGCAACTGCAAAGAAAGCAGAGCAGCCTAGAATACTTGAAACCATGCATACCGTTTTTTGGTTAATGCACAAAAGCCACAGCAACTCATCTTTCCCTCTGCCTTTTCCACATACATCAAAACAAAGTCATTTGATTAAACAATCCATATCTAAATCCAGCTGTGTGTGTGGTTATAGGTTATAGGTTATAGGTTATAGGTTATAGGTATTGCTAGACGTTGGGAGATGCTGAGCCTGACACACTGTTCTCATTGAAAAATCATGGTCCAACATGACACCTAGCCTGGTTTTCCTTCTGGCAGCACAGCAACTGTGTTCTCCATTAGTGTGGCATCCTCCATATCTGAAGGCTTCTGATCTGTTCTAACATATCACAGGGTCCTTTCAACCAGCTGTTTCCCTTTTCTCTTGGGCTATGTAACAATGTAACATGGTGTGCAGTGTACTACAATACCCATAATGCTATGTGTAACAAATCCGGTTTCTATCTGGTTTCAGAATGGAGGCGTGTCTTTTGATCCCACTGCTGAGAGTAATTCTAGTTGAGATACTGTTGCTATGGTATTGTAAATGGACCAGGGAAAAAGTTATGCTTTGTGATTTGTCTGCTGCAAACTTGACCACACACACAAAACCAAATGCACTGGGGGAAATTAACGAGAGAAGTAAGTATTAAGATAATTAAGAGTGATTCATAAAAGGGAAAAAAAAGGTTAACCCAGAAATGACATTAGAGTGAGCATTAACAAAAGCTGACCAAAACACTAACTCTCTTCAGGTTGTGGCTCTGAAACCAACAAATAGTTCAAACAATATTAAGCTGATACAGTACATAACATAATCATGTTACGTACAAAAGAGGGGCAGAACCAGCGATTAATTTAAAATAACAACGTTAGAAAAGTTTAATGCAAACGAGCGTGGTGGTTCTGGTGGTGGGTGCATACCAAGGTGCACCTCCTCGTCACAGATGCTCTCCAGTTCAGAAATCTCAGACTGTGGTTCAGTCAACCTGTGCTTTGGTCTGGCTTCCTCAGGCTCCACTGGGAGAGAAATGCACACTTTAGGTCAGAAGACCTGGTTGGTCATGTCATGGATTATTAATAAATAACATTCTGCTTTATTATGACATTTGATCAGAAGCGAAAATCTAAAACACAAGAGCCAGACACAATCAATCAAACTGAGAAGAAAGCAAAGGTTAGTCATATAGTTTGTCCGACATTTGTAAAGGAAAATAAAGTCTGCAAAACAAGAAAAAGCTTTTTTGGGGGGGTTATGGCTCTGAAACAAATGAATAGTTTAGCAATATTAAAATGATACAAATGAATAGTTTAGCAATATTAAAATGGTTTCCTGCATAGAAACACGTACTGCACATAGTGAAGGATTATTTCTTTTTTAAACGGATAGAAGGAACATCGGTATTAAAGCTGAATGCAAGGTGCAGTGGTGGTGGCGGGTGCATACCAGGTTGCACCTCCTCCTCACCAGAGGCGCTAAGTTGCACCTCCTCATCACAGGTGTTGCTCTCCAGTTCAGAGAGCTCAGACTGTGGTTCAGCCGCTCTGTCCTCTAGTGTGGCTTCCTCGGGCTCCACTGGGAGAGAAAGGCAAGCTTTAGGTTAGAAACCTGGGCCGTGTTCAGAAGGACACACCGTAGGAAAAGGTTATGAAGGGGAAAATGTTAAATTACTGTTTCATATTTGACATGTGCATGTAGCCTGTGCTGTTTCAGTCTGTTTGGTGCCTAATGAACACAACTGCATAGACACGTCATTAGTAGATGGCCCCAAGCCAAGCAGTCATCTATCTATGGCCCTGGCCCCAAGTGCATATGGTGTGTAGTACCGAAAAACCTCATCCACATTTTCCGCACATCAAACACTGGTTATGGAAGTAGTGAATGTCAACAAACGCTGTGAAATTAAATCCAAAATACCTTTATTTCAACATTTAAACCCAGCCACTGGGTATTATTGTAATGTTTAGTCCCTAAATCCAGGCTTAATGTTGCCCCCGTTGACCAGCTCTTTAATTCCCCTTTCAGAGAATGGCGCCTGTTCCTTTAGCTTGTTACATCATCAAACAATCAACATATTTCAGCATAAAAAATAAGTGACAATTATTTAACTTAGCAGTAGTCAGTCTGGCAATGAAATGAAAATTGCTGAAAGTGTGAAAACCATCTCTTTAACCAGTAAGAATTATCACTAATTGCCAATGACATGGTCTCATCTACCACTAAACTACACAAAACACGCTTGACTCCGTTGGGAAGTCAATATTTAGTATCTACGCTAGATGACTACGAACAAATCACAGTGGTCTCCCGTAACTACTAGTTAGTAGAGTGTACTCACTATGTGCCGTACAGTCGGTGCAAGTACTGTTAAGCCCTGTGTAGGAACTGACTCAGAGCGGTGTAGCTTCCTGCTCGTCCGAGTGGCTAGGGGAAGGACGAAGGGGGAGAACGAGTGCACTAGTGAGGGCTGTAAACTGGGGAAAGCTAGACTACGTACTACTTGGGCAGAGCAGCCATTTTGGGGGGCACAGCAGGAATAAAAAGAGAAGGTTATCATCATTGTTGTTGCGCTCGTTGCAACACAACAGCCAACCCCCATTGTGAGAGGTTGGTGACCCCGCCTGTAGTCTGCTAGTACAGCAACTGTGCTCTTCTCTCCTTTCTAGATAAAGTTCCTTCAGAAAGTATTCACACTAATGAACCTTTTCCACATTTTGTTGTGTTAGATTTTTTGTCACTGGCCTAAACACAATTACCCCATGATGTCAAAGTAGAATGATGTTTTTCAACATTTTTATAAATTAAATCAAAATGAAAAGCTGAAATGTTTTGAGTCAATAAGTATTCAACCCCTTTGTTATGGCCTGCCTAAATAAATTTAGGAGTCAAAATGAGCTTAACAAGTCACATAATAAATTGCATGGACTCACTCTGTGTGCGATAATAGTGTTTAACATGGTTTTTGATGGACTCTCTGTACCCCACACATACAATTATCTGGAAGGTCCCTCAGTCGAGTAGTGAATTTCAAACAGATTCAACCACAAAAGATGTAGGTTTTCCAATGCCTCACAAAGAAGGACACCTATTGGTAGATTGGTTTAAAAAAGGAAGCCTGTGTATGAAAAAAAAGGAAGCCTGTACAGAATAAAAAATGTTCCAAAACAAGCAGGGCATCAACCTAAAACTCAAGGCCACATATACCCTGGAGTTGCTTACCAAGACAACATTGAATGTTCCTGAGTAGCCTAGTTGCAGTTTTGACTTAAATTGGCTTGAAAAGCTATAACAAAACTAGAAAATGGCTGTCTTACAAGTGATCAACAACTAACAGAGCTTGAAGAATTCTTAAAATAATAATGTGCAAATATTGTATTATACTGGTGTGCAAAGCTCTTAGAGACTTACCCAGAAAGACTCAGAGCTGTAATCGCTGCCAAAAGTGATTCTAACATGTATTGACTCATGTATTGACTCAGGGGGTTGAATACGTATCTAATCAAGGTACAGTATATTAGTGTTTCGTTTTTTTTTTTTTTTTTACCAATATTACAATTTGTTTTCGACTTTGACATTAGAATATTTTGTGTAAATCGTTGACATTTTTTTTTTTACAATTAAATCCATATTAATCCCACTTTGTAAGATTACTTTCTGAAGGCACTGCAATATGTCATCAACGCCATGGGGCAAACCTCCCAGTTGCCAAGGCTTTCCCTACTGTACTGTATCTCCTCATTCCTTCCCTAGTCTTAGCCTTCCATTGACTACCCATTTGATTAATAATGTGCCTTCACAAAAGGTTAAGGATCTATGTACTGTCCTGAAAGCTTGATTGTTTACGGGGATGAATTGGTAACAGTGGTGGTGGACGGAGGCGCAGGGAGCGTTCTGAGGTCCCTGACCCAGATCCCTGTATTGCAGAGTAGGAGAGCGGGAGAGTGCAGCTGCAATCTGGGGACTGAAGGCCCAGTCAAGCATGCCTTGTTTGCTTTATGTAAAGGGATTAAAAAATAGAACAATCAGAAAGCCTCAGCCTCTTGGCCCGTTCATTGCAGAGAATTTTGACTAAGAAATGGCATGTGACTTTAGAGAGAGAGAAAAAGGCCATCAGTCAAGACATTCATCTAGATTTGGCAGTCTTGGACACGTTTTTGTGGCTAGCATAATGCTTGTTGACTTACAAAGCTACCCTCTGCCCACTACGCCCACACAGATCCAATCCATTTACTTATATAAAGCTATAAAAATAAGCTGTGTAAATTAAGTCATTTGTTGTGTTCTTCCTGACTACAATAAGTAACCCCTGATCACACTTTTCTGGCTCATGCAGTTTTAATGAAGACATTCTTTTACCCTTCAAGCTCCTTTACACACCCATCCTCTAAAGCTATTTTGGGCCCCGCAGTAGCTATACCCTCAATAAAACATCCCTCTGTTTCTATCTGGAGGTTAATTGAGCAAGCGTGTGCTTTGACGGTCTGTGCTAGTTTAGCAGCCTATTTTACAGGCTGATAGATAGATATAATAGCTGACCTTTCATGGGGCCTTCCCCTGGGCTCCTGTGCCCCAGCTGGACCCCGTTCTCCTGGTGATGCAGGTCGTTGATGGTCATGCCGGCTAAGGAAACGCTCATGGTGTCCCCGGAGTTGTAGCTGTAGGTGTTAGGGGCGTTGTTCATATAGTCCTGGTGTTGATCCATAGCAAGTCAGGTTCAGGCTATACAAAAGAGCAGAAGAAAGTGCCAAATATATGTTACCCAAAAAATGTAAATGCGCCAGTGGCAAAGGCACATAAAAATATCGGAATTCAGATATGAAGTCATCGTTTTAGCGCTATCCACTTTTACGAACCTCCACTATTGAGCTCACCAGAGAATGTCAATTTCACTCAAGGTGGATCAAGTCAAATTGTGTTGCATTGGAGAGCCTATTCTTCTGAGAGATACAGGTGACTATCGGAATCCGATAGAGATAATCAAGGATGCAAAGGAACTTGCCAGTACCTGGTCCTGAGAATTTGCCAAGTAATTCAATGAACAACCTTTGAAAGTTGAAGAGTCTCTTCCGCCTGACATAAGCCAGTCAGCCAGCAGCGGCTCAACGTAAACAGACACTGCGCCTAAGAAAATCAGGCTATTTATATTCTTAACATGGGTACCTGGTGTAGAGTTACGAGACGAAAATAGTCCCCTGTGCCCATGTGCGTTGTGTCCTAACTGTGATAACTCGCACTTCCATAAACAACCAGAGAACCTCTGTGTTTTCCTCCTTAAGATTCACTCAACCTCAATCAGACGGACACTGCGCTTATACTTGTGACCTAACAGAAGTGAAAAGCCAATCAACTGTCAAGCTTGAGGTTTTAGCCAATTTATTGCTTTATTACTGTTTTCCAGTAACATCTTTAGAAATATGTAATTAAGATGTGTATCAACTATCAAGGACTGGGAGACCAGTGTGTGAGGACATGCTCTCTCCACAGCTTCAAACCTCATAAAATGAGGATTACATACTGTATCAGATTAAATCAAAGCCTATGGTTACGTCAGCATTTTTTCTATTTCTATCGGCTTTTTCATCTTTCCCTCTCTCTCTCTCTCACACACCACGCACATTGCCTTTTGATACCCTGACCACAAGCGCACTAGCTCACATGCACGTGCACACACACACATAAGAACCACAAAATATAAAACGTAAGTGATGATAAAAAGGGTATTTATTGTCTGAATTCCGGCATCAAGTCATTACTAAACACGATTGCGAATGTGAAAACAAAATAGCTGGGAGTAAAATTATGAGGATCATTGATAATTATACAACGGGTGGGTCTAATCCTGGACACTGATTGGTTAAAACCGCATTCCAGCTGGTGTCTATTCCTCAATTTACCACCGGCTAAAGCTATGACTTGAAATGCCTATTTACTCTGTTCCGTCTCACTGCGCAATCCACTGGTTGTCACATCAGCCCAGTCAGACAATATATAAACTTGATCTCCACTGTAAAAAGACTCTAGACATTATCTCCCATTTATTTTATACTAGGAATTGGTATTCAATAGCGGAGATTTGAATAAAACTTGTGGTCTCTCTCTCATTGTTTCAATATTGAAATTCGATCCCCAGCGGTCCTATTGTAATGAACGTGTAGGTTTTGGGAGTCGGGACGACACACACATTCAGGCAGCTCTTCTCAGACAGTTCAAAATCATGAATCAGCATAATTTCTATGGACATATACAAAGAAATAAAAAACAGGCAAAATGAAAAACAAAATGCAGCTAGTATGCAGTCTTTACAGCTTCAGTTTGTGTAAGGACTGACTCTGGGAGACGAGAAGCAAGTACAGGGTGTGAACATTTAATGGAACAACGGACATGAAACAGAACACAGACAGTGTCTGGACAGGGAAAACAAAATGACAATAATGCTGACACAGGGATGAAACAGAGGAACAGACAGATATAGGGAAGGCAATCAAAACGTGAGGGAATTCAAGTAAGTCCATTGAGGGCTGATGTGCGTAATGATAGTGACAGGTGTGTGTAATGATGGGCATCCTGGCGCTGAGAGAGGGGGAGTGGGTGCAGGTGTGAAAGTTTGAAGTGATTGTGTTAGCTGTGTAGTTGGCTAGCTCCTCTGAACAACAGTGTCCTGACAAGAGCGCACATCTTCTATGCCAGGTGAAATTGCGCATCAGTAGCTCATTCTTATGAATGTATCCAAATACATTTGACTAGAAAACAGCTTAATAAACTAATGCAAATGCAGCTACATTGCTGTTATTCTGGCTGCACTGTTTGACCTGACTGTAAGTTAGCTGTAGTTGGCTATCTAGCAAGCAAGAGATAAGAACATTACCAGCCAGAACGATTGGGTCGCATCCATACAGAACAAAAAATACTTAACGACTGGGTTGCGTCTGTGGCCAGCCGGCTTGGGTAGCAACCCTAGATTTGTGTCAGGACTATCTCGTGGAAGGATGAAACAGTGAATAAATTCATCTAAATAAATGTTTTAATGAAACTATTTCCATTATTATTTGAATATTTTGGTAACCCACTGTATAAAAGTGATAATGTCCTCGAAGCCGGTGTTTGAAGGATATATTGGCACGGTTTGCCGGCTCGAGACAACACCCATTCCAATATATCCTCCAAACACCGGCTTCTCGGTGTCACGTCCTGACCTAAGTTCCTTTTTTATGTCTCTATTTTGTTTGGTTAGGACGTGAGTTGGGGTTGGCATTCTATGTTTTGTTCTATGTTTTGTACTTCTATGTGTTGGCCTGGTATGGTTCCCAATCAGAGGCAGCTGTCAATCGTTGTCTCTGATTGAGAACCATACTTAGGTAGCCTGTTCCCACCTGTGTTTGTGGGTAGTTGTTTCCTGTTTTGTGTTGTGTCACCTTGCAGGACTGTTTCGATTTTCGTTGTTACACGTTTGTTATTTTGTATTCAGTGTTCAGTTGTAATAAATTTAACATGGACACGTACCATGCTGCATTTTGGTCCGATCTTGAATACTCTTCCTCAGACGAAGAGGAGAATCGTTACACTCAGGCATTAGACTACCCTTCTTCCCAATATAACCTACTGTGTGTGGGCCAACACACTATCGCAGCCTATTGTGAAATAGACACAAATTACTTCTTCAAAATTTGTGATGTGTATTAGATGGTTTTCATCATCATGTCTTTCATCATAACGCATTTGTGTACATTACACAAATTCAAATTTGTTGTGTCTAATGTTAGCTAGGCTAGCTCGGTGGCTCACGTTAGCTAGGCTACGGGTTAAGGTTAGGGTTGGGGGTTAAGGTTAGGGGTTATAGTTAGCTAAAATGCTACCTAAGGAGATGAAGGGTTAAGTTTGGGAGTTAGGTTGAAGGATTCAGGTTAGGAAAAGGGTTAGCTAACATGCTAAGTAGTTGCAATGTAGCTGACTAGCAAACATTTTAAAGTTGTCCGTGATGAGATTCGAACACACAACCTTTGGGTTGCTAGATATTTGCATTATTCGCGTTACAACGCCAACCCATTCCCCCTGCCCAACCTCCCTCCTATTGTTCCTGTCTTAAGTAACCTACTGTCTTTATCGGTGATGCACTGTCTAAAAAAATCCTATACTGCACACTAAAAAAATATATTTTTTAGTGTGCCTGTCACTCATTTCCAATAAGCAATTTGTGTCTATTTCACAATAATATGTGATACTGGGTTGGTGTGGGCTGCTTGGCCTGAACACCTGACCTTCACTGGGTGCACCAGCATATCTTCTGTCCTTGACTGTTTAAACAAACACAATCCTGGTCCTCATATATAGCACAAATGAGAAGTCGTACCATAGTAGGCCATAGTACCCACCAGACCAGGGAATCAAGCCCTCAGAGCACCCTAGATTAGGAACCCTTAACTGGGGTGCAAATGTCCATGCTGGATGGACAGTGATCTCGTTAGTATGTGTGGCAATGTACAATTGAATTATAAATGAATGATGTATTGAAATATGTACATGTATAAGTAAAGTAATGGGTGTGAGGCAATAAAAAGTATAACTAAAAAGTAATAAATAGAATGTTTTAATAGGGCGTTGGACCACCACAAGACAGAACAGCTTCAGTGCACATTGGCATAGATTCTACAAGTGTCTGGAACTCTAATGGAGGAATCCGACACCAATCTTCCACAAGAAATTCCATCATTTGGAGTTTTGTTGATGGTGGTGGAAAATGCTAGCTATGTTCTAATACCCATAACATACTGTATACTGCATACTAAATGAGTATATACTACACACGATATAATATTAGTTCAGTATTAGTTTTTAGTATACTGTAATCGAACAGTATCCTTTCAGGTGAGTACATTAGCGTTTCGACTGTCTCCCAAAAGTTGATGCTGTTGCAAGCGTGTTAGCATAACAAATTACTAGGTAGACATCTTATGACTTCATTAACAATGTCCATTGACAACGCACAATGACTATACCACTTAGCTAAGCTAAGAATGACGTGAATAATCAAGTCAATAAATGTAGTTATTTAGATAGCATATAGTTAATATACTGGAAAGTTCCATGTATTAGTAGCCAACTAACGTTAGATAGCTAGCTTACTAAAAGGTCAATACAAGTAACTGCTGTAATGATATGCTATGTGGTTTGTAAGGCTAGTGTAACGGATGTGAAACGGCTAGCTAGTTAGCGGTGGTGCGTGCTAAATAGTGTTTCAATCGGTGATGTCACTTGCTCTGAGACCTTGAAGTAGTAGTTCGGTCTAAAGTTATACTGTTACATTGATGCTGTTGACCCGGATCACTGGTTGCTGCGGAAAAGGAGGAGGTCAAAAGGGGGGTGAGTGTAATGGATGTGAAACGGCTAGCTAGTTAGCGGTGGTGCGCGCTAAATAATGTTTCAATCTGTGATGTCACTTGCTCTGAGACCTTGAAGTAGTAGTTCCCCTTGCTCTGCAAGGGCTGTGGCTTTTGTGGAGCGATGGGTAAAGATGCTTCGTGGGTGACTGTTGTTGATGTGTGCAGAGGGTCCCTGGTTCACGCCCGGGTATGGGCGAGGGGACGGTCTAAAGTTATACTGTTACACTAGCGTAGCTAACAAATTGTCAGCCAACATAACATGTAACGTAACTTATTTGAAAAGTCATTACCTTATTACATTGCTAAATATGTTCTTAACATATGTCATAATTAGCTAAAGCAATGAATTTGTATTCGCTCTCGTCGTACTTCTTCAAATCTGAAAATGTGGTGAAGCCCATTTTCAAAAGAATTGCATTATGGGCACTAAAATCACAGAAATAGTGTCCACTGCTTTTGTATAGTTCATATTTTGTAGTTCGTATACGACATCCGGGAACTTTTGGCATACTAACTATATCCACACTATGACCAATAAGCATACAACATACTCAAAATATGTCACAATTAGTATGGTTAGTGAGGTTAGTATGAGTATTCAAACACCGCTGCTGTCTCAGGCGTTGCTCCAGAATCTACCATACGTGTTCAATTGGGTTGACATCTGGTGACTGAGATGGACATTGCATGTGGATTACATCATTTTCATGCTCATTAAACCATTCAGTCACCATTCGTGCCCTGTGTCATCCTAGCCATGGTTGCCAAAATAATGGCCTGCCCAGCATTTTTATACATGACCTTAATTAAGCAATTAGCATCCCGGCATATTTAACTCAGGAATGTGTGGAATCACCTGCTTTCAATAGACTTTGTATAACTCATTTTTTCCATTATTTTGGCAGTTACCTGTGTATTCTACCACGAGTGCATAAACATTCACTTATGCAGTTACTCTCAATATTTGACACAACTCCCTCGCAACACTCCCATTGTGGATTTCCACAAAACAGAAGTCAAACAACAAGCGAGCCGCTGCATCCATGCCAAAGAAAACAATCGCTCAGAGAAAGTTGACGCTCCATGTCCGGGAGCTTTGAAGATTAAGAGAACTAACAGAGGCAAACCCAAGGTCGAAAAGAACTAGATCCCTTATCTGATAACCAGCATATCTATTTTATGCTATGTTTCTATACTTCAGTCACCAGGTTGGCAACAGCTAATTTTCCCCATGTTATTATTTTGTCAGGGATAGTGCCTATGTAGAAAACACAGTGTAATTTTAATCTTATCCTGCTTTGAGAATCCACTCCTCACAAAAAAAAAAAAAAAACATTTGAGAAAAAACAAACAAAGACACTTCACCGGGTCGTCTTTTGCGGTAGAAGGAGCTGAATTCAACAGAGACATTCCCACTGGGCACAGACGTCAATTCAAGGTCTATTCCACGTTGGTTCAACGTAATTTCATTGAAATTGCGTGGAAACAACGTTGATTCAACCAGTGTGTGCCCAGTGAGTTCTAACGAATTGCTGTTGGCACTAAAATAAATGTTATTTAGGACCAGTCTATTGCAACAGAATTCAATCTTCGCTGGCTTCAATTTCAACTGCTAAATAAAAAGAGGACTTTATTGCATGTTGGAATTTCATGAAGGCACAGAAAGGTTGGCAGTGACTTGCAACTGATCCCACGTGGAGCGTGTGAAAATGGGATCTTGGCAAATAGGCCCTGGTTCTAAAGCAAACCCATCATAGACGGCAACAGAAAGAGCATGATCAACAAAGATATTGACATAGCTCTGGGAGAACCAAGACGTACCCAAACAAATGACTGAACATTATTACTGTGAACCAACAGAGAGCTCTTCTTGACCTATAGAACCACTTATTTTCTGAGGAAGACCCTAAATGCCAAGGCCAAGGTTGAGATTAAATTAAATGGGAGTATTTGTCAAACTAAGGATTTACTACAAAGAAAACTAAAGATTTACTACAAAGAAAATATACAAATCTGTATTAAAACCCCTAAAGGGTTTATGCCAAGCAAAATGACTCGGTTCATCAAAGCAGCAGTTTTAATGACTCAGTAACATCATGAAAAAAGGTTTCCTTCAACATCAAAGATGACAGAGAATCAATAATAAACTGTAAAAACAATTAAACCACATACAGTCTGTAATACAAACGGGAAATAGATTCAATAGCCAATTCAATGGATTGCAATACAAAAACAAAAGGTTTGCCAACGCAGTGAGTGTATCTGATGGCATGCTCACTATTGCTGCGTGAGCTTAGCTAGCTGCCCTCATGCTTGACTGCTTCTGTATCTCTGACCTACTTTCCTCATGACTCCCTCTGTATACTCCTAGTCTCCATCCTCCGGCAGGAAGTAGTACCATAGAAACAACGCTGAACTCTACCTTTAAAACAGGCCTACGCCTACCAAATGGCCAAGGATTACTGTTAAAGTGAGCCTCATTTTTCGCATCATACTGCTGGAAGCTAGTGAAACAGCTTGCGGCACAGCCTGCGTAATGAGTATGGCTCACTCAGCATGGGATGGCAGCACGTCATCGTCCGCAAACACACGTTGGCTTAGAAACTGCATACTTTTCACAGTGGTGGGATATTTTTTAAATATCTTTGGCTTCATGACTCAAGGCTAAGTGCGTTTAATTTAGGATTGGGAAATGTCTTCTTTTTTTTTACCAACAATTTGGTAATGCTTCCTATAAACACATTACATTATAAGCACATATATAAGGTCTTATGAACAATGCATAAGGCATTCCTAAAATGCAGAGCAGAGATGCTAATTATTAGTATTCAATCGTAGGAAGTGTCTGGAATTTGATTGAAGCTTACCATTTTCCTTCGTCACTTGAATTCAGGATATCTGGAATTCTGATACTGTCTTGATAGAACATGAACTGTGATTGCCTCAGACGCTGCAGCTGCTGCAAGTTCCAATATGTACACCGTGTCTGCAGCTACAGTACGATCTGCTACACACACCCCTTTCTGACACTTTAATGAAGACTCGTGGTGCAATGAGCCAACGTCTTCCATCAGCATGGTGCCAATTAACCATGTATAAGAATGCAGTTCAAAGCCCAGTATGACTTTTCTCCTCCCTTTTAACAATACAATACAATCCTTTTCAAGAAAGACCTCATTTGGACTTCTTATGCTAGATTCTATAATTGTCTGAGGGACATAGTAGTCTAGGACAAAGTCATTTATAATAGTGCCTTTTAAATAGTGCCCCCCCCCTCCCCACCAAATGTCAGATAGTGCCTCAACAGGAATATCTGCTGGAATAAATCAATTTGATGAGGAACAAACTGCTTCATTGATTACTATTTTTACTTTATTGAACCTTTATTTAACTGGGCAAGTCAGTTAAGAACAAATTCTTACAATGACTGCCTACTAGAAGGCAAAAGGTAACCTGCGGGGACGGGGGGGGGCTGGGATTTAAAATGAAAGGACAAAACACACATCACGACAAGAGAGACACCACAACACTTTCATAAAGAAAGACCTAAAGACAACAACATAGAATGGCAGCAACACATGAAAACACAGCATGGTAGCAACACAACATGACAACAACATGGTTGCAGCACAACATGGTAGCAGCACAAAAAAAATGGTACAAACATTATTGGGCACCAACAACAGCACAAAGGGCAAGAAGATAGAGACAACAATACATCACGCAAAACAGCCACAACTGTCAGTAAGAGTGTCCATGATTGAGTGTTTTTTGCAGCACGTTCAAGTCGCTAGCAGCCATTACGAACACAGGCTGTGAAACAGTGATCACTAAGGTCATTACAGAAAACACCAGACTGATAGCTATCAGGATTATTTGTGAGGATAACATCAATGAGATTAGCCTTTTCTGGGTGTTTGGAGTCATACCTTGTGGGATTGGGAATAATCTGACGAAGATTTAGGGAGTCCCATTGCTTTAGGACTTGGTCAGGTGGTTTAAGCATGTCCCAGTTTAGGTCACCTAGGAGGACAAATTCAGACTTAGTGTAAGAGGCCATGAGATAGCGTAGGGCATTTAGGGTACAGGCCGGTGCTGATGATGGCCGATAACACCCAGCAACAGTCAACAAATAATTATTTGAAAGTTTAATGTGTAAAACCAGCTAATCAAATTGTTTGGGGACAGACTTGGTGGAGACAACTGAGCACTGAAGGTGTTCCTTGGTAAAGATTGCCACTCCACCACCTTTGGAAGATTTGTCTTGCCGAAAAAGGTTATAACCAGAAAGGTCAACATCAGTGTTCAAAACACTCTTTCATAACCATGTCTCAGTAACGACCACACTTTCAATTGATCAATTTTAGGTAATAAGCTTCTAGTGTTAATGTGCAGAAAAACTAGGTTTTTACGAGAGCACAAATCAGTGAAGCAGATATCAGAGCACAAATCAGAATTGGGGCTATCAACAGTAGATGGGCCAGGGTGTACATGCACATTTCCAGATATCATCAACAGTAATACAATCAGGGCACGGCAGAGGACAGGGAGAGCTCTGCAGTGTTGACTTATAACATTTGGCAACAAGATCATATTGTACAGAAATTTCATCAGGTAGCATGAATACAAAGCTGGCGAGAAGGGGTTTGAATAGGACAGGAGGCCAAGAGTCTGTGTAACCAATAGAGAGTCCAGAGTATGGGAACAAACATAGACTGTTCCACTGTTGGGTCAACAAGCAAGTTCATAGTCAAAAAAGCATGCAGGAGTCATGAGGCAAATAGCATAAAGCACAAGCGAAAAACATAACAACTTGGGGCTAGCCATTGTAAGTTCAGAGTCACTTGCCTCAACAGTGCATGTGTGCTGGGGACGAGCGAAAGCTGGGGAGAGAGGGGGGAGTGTAGTGGGGGTACCTATACCAGACAGGGAAAGACAGGCCAGGGCAGACAGTGAACAGATCGCCAGGTGGAATCCAAGCAGCAGTGCAGCAGGCAACGGGAGAAGGTGTCACACCCACTTGGGAGAAGCTTTTTTCGGGAGGCAGATTCCTTGTAGAGAATCCCAGCTAACGTAGCTAGCAAGTCTCTGTCCGTCTTTTCTACATTTATCCAACGAATTCTATTTTTTGTAGAACTCAGGAGCCCATGCTCTCTGAGTTGAAAGGAATATTATTAATTAGTAGGCCTACTAAAGGCTATTCTAGACAGTCTGTCGCCACCTGAAACTCTTGAATTGATCCTGATCGTTGCTATGGGAACGACATCTTCAACGCACGTTCTAATGAACTCGCACACCGAATCAGCGTATTCATCAATATTGTTATCTGACGCAATACGAAACATATCCCAGTCCACATGATGGAGTCAGCTTGGTCGGACCAGCGTTGGAAAGACCTCAGCATGGGAGCCTCTTGTTTTAGTTTCTGTCTGTAGGCAGGGATCAACAAAATGGAGTCGTGGTCAGCTTTTCCAAAAGGGGGGCGGGGCAGGGCCTTATATGCGTCGCGGAAGTTAGAGCAATGATCCAAGTTTTTTCCACCCCTGGTTGCACAATCGATATGCTGATAAAATTTAGGGAGTCTTGTTTACAGATTAGCCTTGTTAAAATCCCCAGCTACAATGAATGCAGCCTCCGGATAAATGGTTTCCAGTTTGCAAAGAGTTAAATAAAGTTTGTTCAGAGCCATCGATGTGTCTGCTTGGGAAGGGGGATATATACGGCTGTGATTATAATCAAAGAGAATTAGTAGATAATGCGGTCTACATTTGATTGTGAGGAATTCTAAATCAGGTGAACAGAAGGATTTGAGTTCCTGTATGTTTCTTTCATCACACCATGTCTCGTTAGCCATAAGGCATACGCCCCCGCCCCTCTTCTTACCAGAAAGATGTCTGTTTCTGTCGGCGCGATGCGTGGAGAAACCCGTTGGCTGCACCGCCTCGGATAGCGTCTCTCCAGTGAGCCATGTTTCCGTGAAGCAAAGAACTTTACAGTCTCTGATGTCCCTCTGGAATGCTACCCTTGCTCGGATTTCATCAACCTTGTTGTCAAGAGACTGGACATTGGCAAGAAGAATGCTAGGGAGTGGTGCACGGTGTGCCCGTCTCCGGAGTCTGACCAGAAGACCGCCTCGTTTCCCTCTTTTTCAGAGTCGTTTTTTGGGGTCGCTGCATGGGATCCATTCCGCTGTCCTGTTTGAAAGGCAGAACACAGGATCCGTGTCGCGAAAAACATATTCTTGGTCATACTGATGGTGAGTTGACGCTGATCTTATATTCAGTAGTTCTTCTCGACTGTATGTAATGAAACCTAAGATGACCTGGGGTACTAATGTAAGAAATAACACGTAAAAAAAACTAAAAACTGCATAGTTTCCTAGGAACGCGAAGCGAGGCGGCCATCTCTGTCGGCGCCGGAAGTTGCGTGCGTTGACGTGCGTTGAAGATCGTTCCCATAGCAACGATTAAAACATTCCCTAACCAGAAACCGTGGATTGATGGCAGCATTCGCGTGAAACTGAAAGGCGAACCACTGCTTTTAATCAGGGCAAGGTGTCTGGTAACATGACCGAATACAAACAGTGCAGCTATTCCCTCCGCAAGGCTATCAAACAAGCTAAGCATCAGTACAGAGACAAAGTAGAATCTCAATTCAACGGCTCAGACACAAGAGGCATGTGGCAGGGTCTACAGTCAATCACGGACTACAAGAAGAAATCCAGCCCAGTCACGGACCAGGATGTCTTGCTCCCAGGCAGACTAAATAACTTTTTTGCCCGCTTCGAGGACAATACAGTGCCACTGACACGGCCTGCAACGAAAACATACGGTCTCTCCTTCACTGCAGCCGAGGTGAGTAAGACATTTAAACGTGTTAACCCTCGCAAGGCTGCAGGCACAGACGGCATCCCCAGCCGCGCCCTCAGAGCATGCGCAGACCAGCTGGCCGGTGTGTTTACGGACATATTCAATCAATCCCTATACCAGTCTGCTGTTCACACATGCTTCAAGAGGGCCACCATTGTTCCTGTTCCCAAGAAAGCTAAGGTAACTAAATGACTACCACCCCGTAGCACTCACTTCTGTCATCATGAAGTGCTTTGAGAGACTAGTCAAGGACCATATCACCTCCACCCTACCTGACACCCTAGACCCACTCCAATTTGCTTACCTCCCAAATATGTCCACAGACGATGCAATCTCAACCACACTGCACACTGCCCTAACACATCTGGACAAGAGGAATACCTATGTGAGAATGCTGTTCATCGACTACAGCTCGGCATTCAACACCATAGTACCCTCCAAGCTCGTCATCAAGCTCGAGACCCTGGGTCTCGACCCCGCCCTGTGCAACTGGGTACTGGACTTCCTGACGGGCCGCCCCCAGGTGGTGAGGGTAGGCAACAACATCTCCTCCCCGCTGATCCTCAACACTGGGGCCCCACAAGGGTGCTTTCTGAGCCCTCTCCTGTACTCCCTGTTCACCCACGACTGCGTGGCCATGCACGCCTCCAACTCAATCATCAAGTTTGCGGACGACAACAGTGGTAGGCTTGATTACCACCAACGACGAGACGGCCTACAGGGAGGAGGTGAGGGCCCTCGGAGTGTGGTGTCAGGAAAATAACCTCACACTCAACGTCAACAAAACTAAGGAGATGATTGTGAACTTCAGGAAACAGCAGAGGGAACACCCCCCTATCCACATCGATGGAACAGTAGTGGAGAGGGTAGCAAGTTTTAAGTTCCTCGGCATACACATCACAGACAAACTGAATTGGTCCACTCCCACAGACAGCATCGTGAAGAAGGCGCAGCAGCGCCTCTTCAACCTCAGGAGGCTGAGGAAATTCGGCTTGTCACCAAAAGCACTCACAAACTTCTACAGACGCACAATCGAGAGCATCCTGGCGGGCTGTATCACCGCCTGGTACGGCAACTGCTCCGCCCTCAACCGTAAGGCTCTCCAGATGGTAGTGAGGTCTGCACAATGCATCACCGGGGGCAAACTACTTGCCCTCCAGGACACCTACACCACCCGAGGTTACAGGAAGGCCATAAAGATCATCAAGGACATCAACCACCCGAGCCACTGCCTGTTCACCCCGCTATCATCCAGAAGGCGAGGTCAATACAGGTGCATCAAAGCTGGGACCGAGAGACTGAAAAACAGCTTCTATCTCAAGGCCATCAGACTGTTAAACAGCCACCACTAACATTGAGTGGCTGCTGCCAACACACTGACACTGACTCAACTCCAGCCACATTAATAATGGGAATTGATGGGAAATGATATAAATATATCACTAGCCACTTTAAACAATGCTACCTTATATAATGTTACTTACCCTACATTATTAATCTCATATGCATACGTATATACTGTACTCTATATCATTGACTGCATCCTTATGTAATACATGTATCACTAGCCACTTTAACTATTCCACTTTGTTTACATACTCATCTCATATGTATATACTGTACTCGATACCATCTACTGTATCTTGCCTATGCTGCTCTGTACCATCACTCATTCATATATCCTTATGTACATATTCTTTATCCCCTTACACTGTGTATAAGACAGTAGTTTTGGAATTGTTAGTTAGATTACTTGTTGGTTATTACTGCATTGTCGGAACTAGAAGCACAAGCATTTCGCTACCCTCGCATTAACATCTGCTAACCATGTGTATGTGACAAATAAAATTTGATTTGATTTGATCACCCCTACACTATTTGGGTTCCAACCTGGTCTCATAGAATAGACGTAACATAATATATGTAAATCCTTGATGATAAAATGTGTATGCTATGTTACATTTGGTATGGTTACATAAGACAGATGGCACACAAGGCTGAAAGGAAAGTTGGGTGGTTGGTTGGGGTGGATGGGTTGACGTATAACGCAAACGTCTAGATACCCAAAGGTTGCGTGTTTGAATCGCATCACGGACAACTTTAGGATTTTATCTAATTAGCTAATGTTAAACTACTTACCTTTTTTTGCTAATTCTTAACATATAATACGAATTGTAATTCATAACATATCATACAAAATGGGTGATGGACATCCACTAATGAATACATACAATAAGAAACGTAACATATCGTACTAAATGGAGTGTCTTGGTTTATGTCCAGAATAATACGAAATGCTCTGAGACCAAGATGCAGCGTTCAAGTCAATTCCATTTGAATTCAAAGCTGGAAAGAAATCCATACTGAAAATTGTTTTATTTCAAATTCATAAGGTGATTGGCAGAAACTGTGACAATTAATTTGATTAATGAATTGAATTTGAATTCATATCCTAAATTAGCTGATTTTCTGCTTTAGCCTATAAACCTTTGGAGAACTTTTGGATGGTTGCTTCAACAGGAAGGCATTTGTTGGTTTGCCCTCTCTCCCAATTTGGGCGTGAGAGTTGTTTTGATAAATCATTCTAATTGGTTGCTGTAATTAACTTAAAGCATTCAAGTTCAAATCAATTACATTTATCAAGGATTTGTCTGTCAGCTTTGTGGAGTATTGGAACACAGGTTCCACTGCAAATATAAACGCAAATACCAGAACTACCAGTAGGCTACATTCCATTAGTGCCAGTGCATCAATACTGCTGTAGAAACTTGCAGCTGGGTGTATCAACACCTCCACACATGACCAAAAACATGTAAATTCGTTCACTATTTTCCATATTTTTGCAAGTGTGCCTATAGCCTACTGTAGCCTATGAGTTTACATGTCGATGTTGCAATGGCTTTCATTCAATTTACAGACCATGCAATCCATTTTACAGAATGCAATGCATTTGATAAAAGTCTTCCTAATGCTTTCTCGATTTTATAAATTGACATTATCATTGTTATATTGCATATAGGCAATGTGCACCGGTGCAAACGGTTGGTTTTGCCCGATCAGACTGTTCCATCATTGCATCGCCGCCGCTCCTCGAGACAGGAGAAGAGAGGAAAGGCGTGTCCGTGGAATGAAATGGAGACTTGGCTACTACTGACATCCATTCTAACCCAAGCCGCTGATTAAACCCACAGCAATTGATGACACGTGTCATCGATTGCCTCAAGTATTTTCCTTCCAAGAGGGAGGCTGGCATACAATAGGCTTGTCATTGTCTAGATTCTACTCAAGGCGAATATAATGCGCTCATGGATTTTGTGCACGCCTCATTTCAATAGATTAGACCCCTCGACCAACACAAGCGGATTATTGCGCTAAACAAACCCATCACCCATGTGTACAATCAGATGACCAGCCACACTGCTGCAATGGCTGCATGTCTTCTCAAAGGTTTGACTGCTCTGCACACGGAGGAAAGGGCGAAATTGCATACCATTGGTACAATATTAATCAACTAGAAATGGGTATGGCTTTTCTGTTGAGTGCAGGCTATGGAAAATTCGCACCACTTTTGTTCAGTCGCTCATGAAAAAAAACAATTTTACAATTTGATAAACCCTAATTATGCAAATATCTAATGATGAAAAGAAAAAATGATATTTGAGGCACAATAACCGGGCAAGCTTGTCGTTGTTGACTCACAACGATGCCATGTTTTGGTAGGGCCTCGGATGTAACGAACATGCAAAACATAAAAAAAAAACGCACTGTTTACCTACAAATAGGTAGCCGACTGTTCCGTGTTATAGACATAGTCACTACAAATTGCAGACCAGAAAAATGACGAATAATTTGCTGTCCTGAAGAGTGTAAATGGCATCAAATGATGTCGAATCACTTTTATCCTCATAATAATGACATTGTAAATATTTGATGGACTATCCTTGTTAAAATATATATTTTTTAAATCATATGGCGACAACACATTCTTGTTCTTCCGTGCAACCGATGACACTGAGAAATTGTGATTTAAGAATAGCCTATCGCGAGGACATGTCTTACATTGCGTGTAACGATAAATAATGGCAGATACAAAAAAAACATGTTTGTGTATTGTTGCATGATGAACACTCTAAAACCAATAACAATAATGCGCATATGTATTCAATACATTTGGATAGGCTACAAGTCTATGCAAACTGGAGTTTTGGCACAATAATAGGCCACACTGTTACAATATTACATTTTAATATGAACACAATTTGTATTTGTGCTACTCTGGCCCGACCTCTCCCACCTCATGGAAAAATATAAATGACAAGACCAATTCCGATTGAGAATTACGACGCTTCATTTGACGTTTCATTTGACGCGCATTGCAATCGAGTCCGCATTGCAATAAGAAAAAACACGGTGTAATTACAGTGGATTTGGGTCAAGTAAATCATATAATTATCTAGGTTCCCTTACCTGTGTGCAGACAGTGTGGTTGTTTCTATCGCTGCACAGTTGTTCACAGAGCGCACAGTCGTCAGACGCAGTTAACCAAGATGCCATAACGGGAAGCAGTCGCCAGAGAGCAGCAGATTTGTGATGGTGTCTCGAAGTGTCTGTCTGCCTGGCTCTGTCTTTGTCAGATCATTGAAGTAACAGTCTGTATGCATACCAGCCAAATTACTCCGTACCATAAAATCATATTTATCAATCATACAATAACCCCAATTACACTTGGCATTAAATGATTTGACAGGTAATTTACTGAAAGTACATAATAGGGGACTCTTTACAAAAAACGGAGTGGGACTCAGACACTTGTGGTACTGTTCTATCGCCCTCTCTGCCCTCCCTGTGGCATTTATTGCCACACACCCAGTGCCAACTTTTACACTGATTTGACAAACCAGTCAGCACTTTAAAAAAGTAGCAGGGGATTTATTCACAGACAGTCAGAAACTCTATATAAATTTTGAACCAACTATATCTTGGCTTGCCAACAAAAAATGTCCCCCTCTCCCTCTCCCTCTCCCCACACCCATCTTTCCTTCTCTAACTCCTCCTACTTTCCCGCTTTCCTTATCCTTTCTCCTCTCTCTGGAGATGTGTCAAACCTTTTTCCCTCTCTCTGTCTCTGCCTCACTCTCTCTCTTTCTCTCTCTCTGCCTCTCTCTCCCCCTTTCACCCCTCCCTCTTTTTTCCTTCTCAGCTCTCCCTCTCTTCCTCTGCCCAAACCCCTCTCACACTCTGTCTCTCCCCTCCTATTCCCCTATCTCCCAACCCCTTCCCCTCTCTCCCTACCGCTCTCTTCTAGCTCTCTCTGAAATTCTGCCCAGAACAACATCTGCCACTAGTTTTCTAGCTTAAGATGATTTGGATTTGTCCTGGGCGGGACTTCACTGTCTCAGCCAAGGTGCTTCTGTAAGTCCTCATCAGACTAACCCTAAGAACCTCAGACCATTCTCTTAATCGGGGTGGCAGGGTAGCCCAGTGGTTAGAGCGTTGGACTAGTAACCCGGAAGGTTGCAAGTTCATATCCCTGAGCTGACAAGGTACAAATCTGTCATTCTGCCACTGTTCCTAGGCCATCATTGAAAATAAGAATTTGTTCTTAACTGACTTGCCTAGTTAAATAAAATAAAAATTTAAAAAAAAAATCCTGGGTCAGCACTCTAGCACTTTGCCTCCAGGAAACACTGTCATGACAACAGTGGAGTGGGCCCTTGCAATAAGACATCCAAAGGAACTACACACATGACAACAATATATGGCTGTAATACAGTCTATATCTTCCTGCAATTGCCCATTCTTGTTAACACTTCACAATAGGGTACTTGGAAGGTGTTTGATTTACATATATATATTTTGGTAGTTTATAGACAATTCATTATTAGTTAATAAGTTATTTTGTCAATCTTATTTTCACCAAAAGATTGTTTTACTAATGCTGAGTACTTTTCAATCTTTAGCTTATTTTTGTACCCCCCAAAATATTTTTCACACCCTTTGCCTTATTTCAGACTAAACTGTGTTTATAGACACCATCACAACAAGTTTGGTGATAAAGTGGTTTATGTGTGTGTACTTAATTAATTGTCCATGTCTTGGAGAATATCCAGATTCACACATTGTAGTATACCAATAGGTGGCATGGCATTCATGCTTTACAGTCTGTTTCACATACCTCAAATTTATGTTGAACAGCCTATGCATGAAGCTATGATATTTCTATAACTGAGTGGACCGATCATAAATACAGTGTACATATGGAAAACTGGCTCTGGTTGAAGCATGTTTGCCCATGGTAGAAATGTGTACATTGGACCTGAATGACCATCCATTCAGGAGATATAGGTCCTCAAAGTTGGCCCATTTAGCCTTTTTTTTAACCCCCTTACGCAACCACGAAACATCCATATCTTGGTCATCGATTAAGATAAAAGGTTGATTTTGATATATTTGCATGCTTACAAACAAGATTTTCATGCAGTTGTATAATGTCTGCAATATATATATACATACCTTTTTAAATAAAAATGGCAATTTTTAAATATTTGATGTCAATTATCTACAAACGCTTAAGCTCAAGAGTAAGATGTGTCTCAACTGGTGGCGGGCACAACACAAACATGATGATGTAAATCAGGGTCTAAGCTTTGAGGACCTCTCTCCTGAATGTTCTGGCATTCAGATCCAAAAAGTCACTTTCTGATCATTTCTACCATGTGCAAACATGTATGGAATGTTGTGTTCAAATCAAAAGTGTTGCATTCTAAAATGAGATCGAATTCAAATGGAACGACCCAGTAGTTACATTTCTTCAACCCCGTCCCTCGAAAACAGTGGAGCGCGGTGGCTGCTTTGTTATTGTTCAACACAAACTATATGATGACGTAACCAAACTAAAGGGTTATACGTAGACCGAAAATTGTTACTGACATATTCAGTTATATTAGGCCTTTTCACCAAGAAACATAGAATGCAACAAAAAATATATATGAAGCTATAGTGTAAAGTAGATTGACTATACACTTTCTCTGTTGTAGTACTTTGCAACGCATTCCAGCATAAAGCAGTGGAAAGGGATTCAGCATGGATGTCCTGTGAGAGTTCTTCACACTCCCAGTGGATGCAGAATCAGTGCTTGGAGCTCTCCTTCAGCAGCTGTCTTGGCATTCCCCTTGAGAAAAGAATACTTTTACTGTTCCGCGGCTTAAGGGAACACTTTCAGTAGATCACATTTTCTCTGATGATGGATATTTTCATCATTTGAAGTGATGAACAGCATGGAGCACTGAGTTGAGTGTAGGATTTGAAACGTGTAATGACACTTTAAAGGAACGTTTACAGTAAATGCTTACATTGATATTTAAAACACTTTTGAGGGAATAGTGTCTTTGACATGATATAGAATGAGAGGGAATGGTCAGGATAGACATGTTTCCCTCATGGCTGTTCTTACATTTACATTTAAGTCATTTAGCAGACGCTCTTATCCAGAGCGACTTACCTCCTTTTTGTGTGGTGATCCACAGTAGGTATCTCTCACAACCCGAATTAAAAACAATGTATATTTTGTTTATTTAATACAATCAAATGACAATGGCCATTTGTTCAACTTACCTGGCTGATCACCTGACATGATATGTTTGACAAAAGCTGGAAAATAAATGTATATCACATGAGGCTGGTGGCATGAGCTATAGGAGGACGGGTTCATCGTAATTGCTGGAATGGAATAAATGTAACTGAACCCTGTGTGTGTGTGTGTGTGTGTGTGTGTGTGTGTGTGTGTGTGTGTGTGTGTGTGTGTGTGTGTGTACGCTGAAGCACTAGGTGCAGCTTTGTTGCCTATCTTGGCCAGGGCGCTCTTGAAAAAGAGATTTTAATCTCAATGAGCCCTTCCTAGTTAAATAAAGGTTAAATAAATCAAATCAAATAAATAAAAGATGCAATATGTAACTTTTTGGGCGACCCAACCAAATTCACATAGAAATGTGTGTCATAGATCTGTAATTCACATCGAAAGCAAATCAAAGCAGATGTAGATCTGTTCTATGTGAGCTATTTCTATGCTTCTCGTTTTTAAGTTTAGTTTTTGTACCTTTCGGTTTTGTATAACCAACTTCAAACAGTTGAAAATACAATATTTTTGGTGATGGAAAATATATTTCACAGCAATTCTCTACACCATACTTGATTGTTTTGTCACACCTGAAATTAGGCGAACGATTAGAATTTTAGCAACCAGAAAATGGCGGAGCGATAACTGCATAGTACATCTTTAATTTTAATAATGTAGAATTCCATTCATTGCTATGCAAGATTGCTCCTATTGGGGAGTGCCAAAATGGCCGACCGGTGGCTTCAAAGCCTCTAAATACCTCTCAATACATAGCATCAGCAATCCAAGGTTTATATTGACTCGTATATGGGTTGAAAATGGCAGATTTCGGCACTAATAAGCCCCTAAATTGGAATATAGTGGCTGTACAGTGTGCTATACATGGGCTCTGGCTCTGCGCTTCACAGCGCTGTATGGGTTTTGACTGACAGCCGCTCTGAACTTCAGCACCGCATACGACAAGAGGTTGCCCCCATCCCTCCTGGTAATTGGGCAATTTGTGCACATGTTTTGTTGTTTGAGTGAGGGAAATGCTGTAAATGAAGATTACTTGATGTATTTTGAGAGATGAGACATTGAGGATTTTAATAAATATCACTGATGTCATACAAGCAAGCCAAAAAAACCAAATTTCCAAATCATAAAACTCATGTCATATACATGTATATATATACATGTACTTATGATCACTGTTTGATGTACAGTTACAAGATGACATGGCGTCAAACACTGTGTTGTTCTGAACAGAATGAGCCAATGTTTGTTTCTCCACAGCACACACAAATGAATGTACAGTTGTGGCCAAAGGTTTTGAGAATGACACAAATATACATTTTCACAGTCTGCTGCCTCAGTTTGTATGATGGCAATTTGTATATATTCCAGAATGTTATGAAGAATGATCAGATGAATTGCAATTAATTGTAAAGTCCCTCTTTGCCATGCAAATTAACTGAGTCCCCAAAAAACATTTCCACTGCATTTCAGCCCTGCCACAAATGTACCAGCTGACATCATCTCAGTGATTCTCTTGTTAACACAGGTGTGAGTGTTGACGAGAAAAAGGCTGGAGATCACTCTGTCATGCTGATTGAGTTTGAATACAGACTGGAAGCTTCAAAAGGAGGGTGGTGCTTGGAATCATTGTTCTTCCTCTGTCAATCATGGTTACCTGCAAGGAAACATGTGCCGTCATCATTGATTTGCACAAAGAGAGCTTCACAGGCAAGGATATTGCTGCCAGTAAGATTGCACCTAAATCAACCATTTATTGGATAATCAAGAACTTCAAGGAGAGTGGTTCTATTGTTGTGAAGAAGGCTTCAGGACGCCCAAGAAAGTCCAGCAAGCGCCAGGACCGACTCCTAAAGTTGATTCAGCTGTGGGATCGGGGCACCATCAGTACAGAGCTTGCAGGCAGGTGTGAGTGCAACTGTACGCACAGTGAGGCGAAGACTTTTGGAGGATGGCCTGGTGTCAAGAAGGGCAGCAAAGCCACTTCTCTCCAGGAAAAACATCAGGGACAGACTGATATTCTGCAAAAGGTACATGGATTGGACTGCTGAGGACTGGGGTAAATTCATTTTCTCTGATCCCCTTTCCGATTGTTTGGGGCATCCGGAAAAAAGCTAGTACAAGGTGAGCGCTACCATCAGTCCTGTGTCATGCCAACAGTAAAGCATCCTGAGACCATTCATGTGTGGGGTTGCTTCTCAGCCAAGGGAGTGGGCTCACACACAATTTTGCCTAAGAACACAGCCATGAACAAAGAATGGTACCAACACATCCTCCGAGAGCAACTTCTCCCAACCATCCAGGAACAGTTTGGTAACGAACATGGCCTTTTCCAGCATAATGGCGCACATAAGGCAAAAGTGATAACTAAGTGGCTCGGGGAACAAAACATCGTTATTTTGAGTCAATTGCCAGGAAACTCCCCAGACCATAATCCCATTGACAACTTGTGGTCAAGCCTCAAGAGGCGGGTGGACAAACAAAAACCCACAAATTCTGACAAACTCCAAGCATTGATTATGCAAGAATGGGCTGCCATCAGTCAGGATGTGGCCCAGAAGTTAATTGACAGCATGCCAGGGCGGATCGCAGAGGTCTTGAAAAATAAGGGTCAACAATGCAAATATTGACTCTTTGCATCAACTTCATGTAATTGTCAATAAAAGCATTTGACACTTATGAAATGCTTCTAATCATACTTCAGTATTCCATAGTAACATCAGAAGCCTAACACTGTAAGATCGTATTTGATCATTTAGCTAGTCATGCTGACAACAGAACAAGCTTTCAAATCATGCCCGTCTGTCACGATCGTTTGAAGAATATTCGGGCTAACGTGCAGTGTGATCTGGGATCCACATCTTTATTTAGAAATAAATTAAGCACATAACAAAATAATAAAAACGAATGAAACGTGACGACAATGGAGTGCTAACATACAACTAACCATAAACAATATCCCACCAAACACAGGTGGAAAAAATGCTACTTAAATATAATCCCCAATTAGAGACAACGATAGTCAGCTGCCTCTAATTGGGAATCATACCAAACACCAACATAGAAAACAAAACTAGAACCCCACATAGAAAATATAAACTAGATTAACCCCCCCAGTCACGCCCTGACCTACTCCACCACCGAAAATAAAGGCTCTCTATGGTCAGGACGTGACACCGTCTGACCCAAATTGTGATTTATAATGGAGCTTTTTGGGATTGCATAAACAACAACTGTAATTGTGTGATGGCGGGGAGGCAGTGTTGTGTTCCAAACGAAACAACATCAAATGTGCTTGCTCTAGCTCCTCAACTGCACAGCTAGAAGAGCTCCAAATAGTACCCCGGTTGGAGGTCCTGAGTGCTCTGTGTCACAAAAATTATGTTCTCAATGTTCATAAACTGAACTTCAATTAAAGTACTCTGTCTGTTACCAAGAGTTTGTTCTTATTGAAATGAAACAGACCAGAGAGGCCAGTCTACAATAGTCAGAATGTTTATTTACGAGAGCTCTTTTATAATATTCTCTTAACCTACACACATACATACACACTAACATTAGGATTTTTTCCTGAAGTCTCACCACAGTTTATTACCATTCAACTGACAGTTCCAGTCCCCCCCAGATATGGGAAACCTGCAGGGTCTCTCTCTGTCCTATTTTATCTCCCCAGAGTTACAGCCGGGTCGGTTCAAACATAGGTTAATGCGTCCCTTTGTTTGCTTTCGACACACACATACATTCCTTTCTTCCAGGTCCATGTTACATAACCTCTTTCTTATGAACAAACATTATTTATCATTATAGAAATACAGGGTAGAATTCTGTTAGGTATAGTTCTATGTTAAATGTATACATCATTTAGTCATTATTCATAAAATTCATAACACTCTGGAGCAGGTTTTCATCAATAATCTCTCTGTACCTTTCTCCATTCATCTTTCCCTCATTCTGGACTAGTCTCCTGGTCCATGCCACTGACAAACATCCCTCCAGCATGATGCTGCCACCACCACGCTTCATCATGGGGATGGTGCCATGTTTCCTCCAAATGTGACGCTTGCCATTCAGGCCAAAGAGTTCAATCTTGGTTTCATCAGGCCAGAGAATCTGTTTTTTTAGGTGCCTTTTGGCAAACTCCAAGCGGGCTGTCATGTGCCTTTTACTGAGGAGTGGTTTCCGTCTGGCCACTCTACCATAAAGGCCTGATTGGTGGGGTGCTGCAGAGATGGTTGTCCTTCTAGAAGGTTCTCCCATCTCCACAGAGGAACCATCAAGTTCTTGGTCACCTCCCTAACCAAGGCCCTTCTCCCCCGATTGCCGGGCGGCCAGCTCTAGGAAGAGTCTTGGTGGTTCCAAACTTCTTCCATTTAAGAATGACGGAGGCCACTGTGTTCTTGGGGACCTTCAATGCTGCAGAAATGTTTTCGTACCCTTCCTCAGATATATGCCTCGACACAATCCTCCCTCAGAGCTCTACGCACAATTCTTTCGACCTCACGGCTTGATTTTTGCTCTGACATGCACTGTCATTAGCATTAGCAAGACATGTTATTTTTGTTTTTTTTATACTGACTTATGTATTTGTGTTCTGTATTGTTTGTCATGTCTACTACAAGGTAGTCCAGTGCAATACATCTGTCAAGCTTTGTTAGAAAGCCTGCCATTGTGGCCAGAAGTTGGCTCAACCATTTGTTACCGACTTTCTAGCTCGACAATTAAACTGTGCCTTGTTGAGAGGCCAACACAAATATTTAGCCTCTTTTTAACATATTGACTTCCTGTCTTTAACCAGTCTTCCGTTGAGGTTCACCGTTAGCTAGCTAGCTATCTTTTCGTACTGAATTTGATATTTGATTGGGCCCTGTTGTAATGATTCTCCCAATTTATGGAAAAGGCTGTAGACTGTAGTCAACACTGGTTAATGCTGGTCGTCTATGGGGATGGAGAGGGGGTGATTGGATGGATCGCTCTTTCATTTCCAACAACATGGATAGTATGGCTTCATTGTCTGCCCCTTTGGACTGTGAGGTGTGCCAGTTGCATTCCATAGGGTTATGTGGCACTGTTACAGTTAAGAAACACACAGTGCAGCATGTCTGGACATGGAAATTAGGGCAAACCAAACATCTATTGTTAATGTATTTTTAGTCCTGGAAATTCTTGAAAAAAGGATTAGGTGCACTCATTCTGACATGTTGTATGTGCTTAATTGATATTATGTCAAATCGTGTTCACGTTTTAGTCCATTTCACAGTATTGTGCATAATTTACAGTAATTTACAGTAATTTACAATGCCGCTCTATTCAGAACATTCCTCTTTAATCCCAATTCCTCGAAATAATTGATGAAGCCTTGATGAGCAGTGTCCTGATTCCCTCATGATGTTGTGACATTCAAAAGTGCTTGAGGTGGCACAGGAATGTAGTAATACACTAGTCTGGATGGAGTCTTCTTCAAGCATGGCACTTTAAATTATATCTACATCAGTAGGTGTCAAAATGTATCTACATTAGTAGGTGTCTAAATAGCCTATTTGTATTTGGTGGTTAGATACGAGGCCCGTATTCACAAAGCCTCTCAGAGTGGGAGTGCTGATCTAGGATCAGGTCCCCTTGTCCATGTGCAATCTTATTCATTATGATCTAAAAGGTCAAACTGATCTTGGATAAGCAATCCTACTGTCTGACGCTTTTTAAATAGAGCTGGGTCTGCAACTAGAGCTGGGTCTGCAGCTGAAGCAGAAATTGAGTCAGGGGATGTCGCAGGAGCTAGAGCAGCATCCTCTTGTTTGGGGTTTGGCTCGTTGGGTGGCATGACCAAAGACCACAAAATCAAGAATAAAAAAAATAGAGAGGGTGTGGTAGTGTAGGAGTGAGGTGGTTTCTTTGATAGACACACATGTTGGGACAAACGCCACACTCTCAATAAGCACATAACCCCCAACACACACACCCGGGGGATGTCTTTGGAAGAAACCATATACAGTATGAGCCCCTGCATGCCGTCACTATATGTTCCATCTGTGTTCCATTGACACACATGGCTAATTTTGGGCTGGGCAACCACCTTAGTGGGGGAATTATTGTTTAGAAAGGATTCCCCGTAATGTCTTACTTTCATTCAAATAGAGGGCAAAAATGCATACCCTAAACCTAAATTGGTGAAGTACAATCTTTTTAGAGGGTTGGATTATTCGAATGGTTAGTCATGACAAAAAGTCCTATAATTGTTAGACACAAGAGCAACGGTGAACCTCAGCCGTGATGTCTATCTTTCACCCCTTTTTCCCCCTTCTCTCATTTTCACTTTACCATCCTCTTGGTGCTCATTTCTTGAATATTGCATGGTTATTTGTTAAATAAGGAGGCCGCTGGACTTTTTTTTACTCACTGTCCTTTGCTTGTCATGGTGGAAGGTCCACTGGGAAAGAGACCTATTTGAATAATGGATGAGCTAAGAACCGTTGTCCATCTATGCTGCAAAATACTTCCAAGTCATTACTGTACACATATGTCAATTACAAAGGTACTTTGGGGTTGTTGTTTTTGTACTTCCAGCATGCATTATGTTTTTGCATGAAAGACACTTCCTTGCCTTTTTACCTGTGTTCGCCAAAGGTAATCTGCATACCTCCCAGGTGATGATGTCATCCTCTTATCTCGGACATGTAAGTTCAGTCATCCCTTAAATCACTTGACTTTACTGCTGCAGAAAGCCCCAATCACGCTCACACTCGGGTGGGGAAAAGGGGGACAAACAGGTAAACGAGAAAGGTAGCCAGCTCTGCAGGGAAATAAGGACACAGGACTGAAAGAGGCTGCGTTTGCATACACTACCTCCTTCACCACGACTGTTTGGTGTCTGTTTGGAGATCACCACAGACATGTCTGGAGCATTTTGAGAACTGTTAAAGCCACTGTGAGGATTTTGATTGGCTTTTAAGTAATCATTTGGTTTGACATGGCGGGTTGACGATGGACTAGGTAACCCTGAAAACTAGGCTATACCATTTGGGAGGTGGCCGTGAACTCTTAACCATCTGCCAAATAAGGAGGAAACACCACTTTGCATGGGAAGCTGAGACTGCAAGAGGGACCACGAAGACCAAATGAAACGTGACCTGCTTTGAGTATGTTTACAAGGCATATAAACACAAGGAACATGGACATCAAGTTGGTCGCCATATTTTTCATCCTTGTTTGTAGTGTAAAGGTGGTAAGTGCATTTGGGTTCAAAATGTTTGTATTTACAGCACTCGAGTTAATGACTGTAGTATTTATTATATACTTTGACGGTTATGCTTGCATGTCTTTTATCTAGAGCAGGGTCTCCTGGGCAATCATTATGAAACCCTGATCTAGAGGATACACAAACGATGCTGCATTAACAATTAACTTGAAAGAGTTCAAGCTGTTAGCTAAAAGAGTTTGAATGTGTGTGTTTATTATCCGATGTATGGTAAAAAAAAAATGAAAATAGTAATAAATACTGTATATATTAGATGGACGGGCAGACAGCTGGTGAAATGGATCAATGTATTTCTGTCTGTCGGTGTCCGTCCATCCGTCCTTCTGTCTGTCTGCCTTCTTGTATCTGTACGTCCGTCCGTCTTCCTGCCACTCAGATCAGGACCACTCATCCTGAATGCTCCATTGTCCTCCACCTCTTGGAGAAAGAGGGCGAGTGCAAACTCCAGATGAGGAACACCAAGGCACTGTCCTTGTCAACTCCTAATAACACTACAGGTAGCTCTCTCTCCAATGAGAATGGCATTCATTTGTAGAAAAAACAGAGGGGGACATATTTACATGTTTAACATCCCTTTGCTTTATTTTTAAGATACATTTATAAAAAATAACTTGTGCATTCAACCTGTTTTTTTCTTTCTTTCCGCCATCGTCTACTGCTTGTTTATAACTTTGTGTGGGAAATGACAGGTTGTCTGGTGGAGTGGGATGGTGTGAGCTGCTGGCCCGCAGCTCTAAATGGGGAGAGCCTCTCCGTATCGTGTCCTCTGATCCTCTTGAAGCCAGACTCTCCCCCAGGTACAATAAATCACCCAATTCATAATATCATCCACCATCTCATCCATTGAAACAATATATATTTGAAATCTGTGACGTTTTCTTTACAGCTCTAATCACACGCAACTGCACCCCCGAAGGATGGAGTAAGCCAAGCTTGCCATATTACAAAGCATGTTACTTTGAGGACAGCAGTGAAGAAGAGGAGGAGACTGGGGATAAGGTAGAGTAGATTTAGTAGCATGTTAAGGTGACACTTTAGTAAAAGGATCATTTCACACACAAAATCATGATTTACTATCAAGTGTACGTGTCAGCTGACATATTTTGTTTTGTCAAAGTTTGAATAATAATGATATATGATCATCACACCGGGTGCAAATGTAGATAAAGACACAACAAATTGGATACAGCTACGGTACAAAATCTGCCGTTGTCTACTCACTGAAGGTTGGTTGCATTTGGGCATAAGGTGTACAATACAGTGACATGCAAGTCTGTGATTGTTGGCATTGATGAGCACTTGTGACAAATGTTAGACTTTACTCACGAGTAGTCATTATAGCGAACGAATACAAAAATATGCAGGCATGTTTAATTTACATTTTGTCCACTTGGGACCTTTGACTGTTTTTCCGTGAGTATGACAATACATTTTTGATGATTTCTTCAAGCAAAATTACTTTGCTACGGTGAAGATCATTTATACTGTGGGCTATGGGTTGTCGCTGGCATCGCTCTTCATTGCCATTCTGGTCTTCTGTATCTTCAGGTGAGCTTTGACATTTCAGCAAATATAAATCATTCAGAACTAGAACTCAGAATAGCACATTGTGGTAACACTTAAAAAAAAATGTGTCATAACACTACAGTTCAAATAAAGTGACACTATAATACAGTAATTGCTTCTGATTCAGCTTCCTTTCCTCATCTCCTTTCCTGGTACCACTTCATTTGAAGGTCTGCTGACTATAAATAATATGGGCCGGTTTCTTGGACACAAGTTAATTAAGGCTTTGTAGACTACAAAGCAGGTTGAATGGAGATTTAGCGTTATAGGTGCCTAAAGGCTGTTCACAAATCAAAAGGTGCATGGACTGTGCTTATCCTCCTCTATATCACGGGTTGTTACTTTTGTATGACTAATTCAATAACTATCTATAAATGAATAATTAACCATCTATAAACTACTTATATACCCTTTATAAAGCCTTTATACGTCGTTTAACGCGTTATTTGAATGGTAGACTTTAAGGGTTATAAATGTGTTATGTAGTCCTTATAGGTAGGTACCTTTCAAGTAAAGTTTAACCCATTTGAGTCTGGTGTCTTCCATAGGAAGCTGCTGTGCATCAGGACCTCCATCCACCTCAACCTGTTTTCCACCTTCATCCTTCGTGGCCTGGCCGTGTTTGTGAAGGACGCCGTACTGTTTGCAGACGAGAGCATGGACCACTGCACTGTCTCAACGGTAGGACAATAATCAACTGTGGCCTCTAGATTGTGGAAGGAAGGACATCAACAACAGAAAGTAGGCTTCACAGTATCATTATTATCACTGTATCATATGGAACCAAGTTCATGTTGGAAATTCTCCTTTATCTAAAAATCCTGCAATGACCAGTGTCAGATCTCAAATTAAGGGGGTATGTAAGAATATGCATTTTTAGTCATTTAGCAAATGCTCTTATCCAGAGTGACTTACAGAGTGAGTATATATTTTTTTATACGGGTCCCCTGTGGGAATCGAACCCACAACCCTGGAGTTGCAAGCGCCATGCTCTACAAATTGAGCCACACCAGACACGCTGAGCTGTACGGAACACACAATACCCCATGTTGGCTTAAGATTTTGAATATAAATAAAACAGACACTAATAATATCAAGCCATCTAGAACAATGCTTAACTCGGCGATGCTTTAGGCCAGGGCTGCCAAACCCTCTTCCTGGTGATCTACTGTCCTGTCGGTTTTCAGTCCAACCCTAATTTAGCGTATTCAGCTAGTTAAGGGCAAGGTCTTGTTGAGCAGCTAATTAGTAGAATCAGGTGTGTTAAATTAGGGTTGGACTGAAAACGCACAGGACAGTAGATCTCCAGGAAGAGGGTTGGGCAGCCCTGCTTTAGGCAAAAAACAACATTTAAAAATGCATGAGAAAGACATGACTCTGATCAAATAAAATCAAATTTTATTGGTCACATACACATATTTAATCAATGTTATTGCGGATGTAGCGAAATGCTTGTGTTCCAAGCTCCAACAGTCCAGTAGTATCTAATAATTCACAACAATACACACAAATCTAAAAGTAATAGAATTGAATTAAGAAATGTATAAATATTAGGACAAGCAATGTCGGAGTGGCATTGACATAAATACAGTAGAATAGAATACAGTATATACATATGAAAGGAGTAAAGTGAATAGTGTTCCATTATTAAAGTGACCAGTGATTCCATGTCTATGTATGTGGGGCAGCAGCCTCTAAAGTGCAGGGTTGAGTAACCGGGTTGTAGCCATATAGTGATGGCTATCTAACAGTCTGATGGCCTTGAGAGGGAAGTTGTTTTTCAGTCTCTCGGTCCCAGCTTTGATGCACCTGAACTGACCTTGCCTTCTGGATGGGAGCGGAGTGAACAGGCCGTGGTTTGGGTGGTTGATGTCCTTGATGATCTTCACCTTCCTGTGACTTCGGATGCTGGAGGTGTTCTGGAGGGCAGGCAGTGTGCCCCAGGTGATGCGTTGGGCAGATCGCACCACACTCTGGAGCCCTGCGGTTGCAGTCTCTCAATTGTGCATCTGTAAAAGTTTGAGAGGACTTGAGGCCAAGCCAAATTTCTTTAGTATCCTGAGGTTGAAGAGGTGCTGTCTTCACCACACTGTTTGTGTGTGGGTGGACCATTTGAGATTGTCAGTGATTTGTACGCTGAGGAACTTGAAGCTTTCCATTTTCTCCACTGCGGTCCCTTTGATGTGGAAAGAGGCGTGCACCCTCTGCTGTTTCCTGAAGTCCACGATCAGCTCCTTCGTTTTGTTGCCGTTGAGGGAGAGGTTATTTTCTTGGCACCACTCCACCAGGGCTCTCACCTCCTCCCTGTAGGCTGTCTCATCATTGTTGGTAATCAGGCCTACAACTGTTGTGTTGTCTGCAAACTTGATGATTGAGTTGGAGGGGTTCGTGGCCACACAGTCATGTGTGAACAGGGAGTACAGGAGGGGGCTGAGCACACACCCTTGTGGGGCCCCTGTGTTGAGGATCAGTGAAGTGGAGGGGTTGTTTCCTACCTTCGGGGTGGCCCATCAGGAAGTCTAGAACTCAGTTGCACAGGACGACGTTCAGACCCAGGGCCCCAAGCTTAATGATGAGCTTGGAAAGCTGAGCTATAGTCAATGAGGTATTCCTCTTGTCCAGGTGGGATAGTGCAGTGTGCAGGTGTGATGGCGATTGCATTGTCAGTGGATCTATTCGGGCAGTATGTACATTGAAGTGGGTCTAGGGTGTCCGGTAAGGTAGAGGTGATATGATCCTTAACTAGCCTCCCAAAGCACTTCATGATGACAGTGAGAGCTACGGGGCGATAGTTATTTAGTTAAGTTTTTTGCTTTGCTTTCTTGGGCACAGGAACAATGGTGGACATCTTGAAGCAAGTGGGGACAGCAGACTGGGATAGGGAGAGTTGAAATATGTTCATAAACACTCCAGCCAGCTGGTCTGCGCATGCTATGAGGACGCGTCCAGGGATGCCGTCTGGGCCGGCATCCTTGCGAGGGTTAACACACATAAATGTCTTACGTCGGCCACGGAGAACGAGAGCCCACCCTTGGGAGCGGGCTGCGTCGGTGGCACTGTGTTATCCTCAAAGCAGGCGAGAAGGTGTTCAGTTTGTCTGGGAGCAAAATGTCAGTGTCTGCAACATGGCTGGTTTTCCCTTTGTCATCCATGATTGTCTGTAGACCCTGCCACATACGCCTCGTGTCTGAGCCGTTGAATTGCGACTCCACTTTGTCTCTCTACTGACATTTTGTCTGTTTGACTGCCTTATGGAGGGAATAACTACACTGTTTATATTCACCTTGCCATGGTTTAGTGCTGTGGTTCGCACTTTCAGTTTTGCGCCAATGCTGCCTTCTAACCACAGTTTCTGGTTTGGATTGTTTTAGTAGTCACAGTTGGAACTTCACCTCCTGATGACCTCAGTCACCGTGACCGTGTATACGTCAATATTATTCTCAGAGGCTACCCGGAACATATCCCAGTCCAAGTGATCAAAACAATATTGAAGCATGAATTCCGATTGGTCAGACCATCATTCAATATACCTTAGCATGGGTACTTCCTGCTTAAGTTTCTGCCTATAGGAAAGCAGGAGCAAAACGGAGTCGTAATCTGATTTACCTAAGGGAGGGTGGGGAAAGGCCTTGTAGGCATGCCAGAAGTGGGAGTAGCAGTCGTCAAGCTTTTTTCCAGCACAAGTACTACAGTCAATGTGTTGATAGAACTTCGGTAGCGTTTTCCTCAAAATTTGCTTTGTTAAGCTACAGTAAATGCGGCCTCAGGATATGTGGTTTCCAGTTTGCACAGAGCCATGATCCGTGAAACAGAGTATGTTACAGTCCCTGATGTCTTTCTGGAAGGAGATCCTCACCCTGAGCTTGTCTACTTTATTGTCCAGAGACTAAACATTAGCAAGTAATATACTCAGAAGCGGTGGATGGTTTGCACACCTCCTGAGTCGGACTAGAAGGACTCCGAATATCTCTCGTCCGCCGGTGGTGTCTTGGAGCAGCCTCTGGGATAAATGAAATTGCCCTGGGAGGTACGACCAAAGGATCCAATTTGGGAAAGTCGTATTCCTGGTCGTAATGCTGGTGAGTTGCTGCCGCTCTGATATCCAAAAGTTATTTCTGGCTGTTTGTAATAACACCAAAAACGTCCTTGTCTTATACTGTAAGAAATAACACAAAAAAAACGAAATACTGCAAAGTTGCTTAGGAGCTAGATGCAGAGCTGCCATGTCCTGACCGTGCCATCTTTATTGTTGAGCATAAGGCTGTCATTGGTTCTTCGTTATTACATTATCAGATGTAACACAACTGACAGTAAATGGAAAGTACAGTGCTCTTTTATTTATAAACAGATACAAACACACACACTTAATCCTGCATCATCACTGGCCCCTAAATTCAACTATAGCAACCAGACCCTGAACGACAAATAAACAAAAAAGCTATTTGAGGAGTATGATTGATCACTGGAACAAATATAGCTGGACAGATCTGTGGTGGATAAGGTGAATTCCCCTCATACCAATGTAAAGCAATTTGATCGTCCTGGGAAATAATTTCCAATAATCCAATCTACTATTAGTAATAGCACTATTCAAGCCAATTGATACATCATCATCAATGCCCATTACACTTTCAGTTACTCGTGTTTCCTTTTGGTCTACAACGCACCCTGATACATAAACATCTGAGAACAGCAAAAGTAGTCACCAGAATCAGCAGAACAGCAGCTTGAAGGAATGCCATGGCATCCACAGTGGTAGACGTACCAAAGCAATCTGTAGGACCCAGGTGCGCAGGTGAATAGCATCTTTTTGTCTCATGACAAACTCAATCCAGAACATGGCGAAGTCCATGGGAATCGTTGCCTGATCCCTGTGCAGCTAGGAGAGCCTCCTTATGTTCTCCCTGTAGGAGGGCTCATGCAGACCTTCCTGTACTCGGAATGCATGTTAAGGGGTAATAATGCACTCAGATTTTGAGCAAACACGCTGATTGGTTATCATACACATTTGTTTTTCCGGGGGGGGGGGGGGGCACTCGCTGTTTAGATTTGAAATGTCATTCTCCAAATTCTGTGGCTTTTGCTTGTACTACTGTGTGTTTTCAACAATGCATTACACATGATTAGATACTGTATAAAGATAAAAAGTATAAAGAACATTTGTTATTGACTTGTTGAACCGGTGGCCACAGACTGTCAAAATTACTAGATCTAAATGTCTAAGTACTGTATATGTGAGAAAAGTAGTTGCATTTGAAATTTGTTTCCCATCCATTAGGTAACGTGTAAAGCAGCAGTGACTTTCTTCCAGTACTGTGTCTTGGCCAACTTCTTCTGGCTTCTTGTAGAGGGCTTGTACCTGCAAACTCTGCTGGTATTCACCTTTGCGCAGAAGAGAAAACTCTTCTGGTTGTACACTGGCATAGGCTGGGGTAAGGTGTGTGTGTGTGTGTGTGTATTTGTGTTTGTGAGCATCTGTGCGTGTGTGTGTTTATATGACTGTACATTCCATTTCTTCCAGGCACTCCCTCAGTGACCATCATAATTTGGACCCTGCTGAAGAGTCAGTTTGACAATGAAGGGTGAGGATAGCGAATAAATAGAATAGTTATTTTGTTGTCTACAGTAGATATAATTACATGTACTACTTCTGAAAGTATTGGTATCAATATTCCTTTGTGGAAGTACGTGAAAAGGGCAAATAAAGGGGCCCAAACAAGGGCGAAAAAAGAGAAGACTGACATTGAATGTGATCGTGTAGTACTGTAATCAACAGTATTCCAGCATTATAACTTCTCTGCCCAACAGATGCTGGGACAACCTTGACAGTGCCTTGTGGTGGATCATCAAAACTCCCATCCTCTTATCTGTCTTTGTAAGACCAAGAAAACACTGTCCATTAATGAATCTTGATCCATTAATGAATCAAGAGGGTTGAGACTTGGTATCAAACCACTGTTTTTCTCAACCACAGATCAACTTCGTGGTGTTTGTGAACATCAGTAGGATCATCATTCAGAAGACCAAGTCCACAGACCAGAATGGAAGTGAGGGACTTCAGGTCTACAGGTGAGACTGACTGACCATTCATGAGCGCTGAACTGTTAGCATGCACAAAATAAAAGTGCTGGCTCATTTTACCCACTGGCTTGACTCACCCTGTTCCCCCTATATGTTGATAGAGTGACTGATTTGGGTAGGATTTCAAAACACATTTCAATACACTTCCCCAGTGTATTGTAGCATAATTCATGTGGATCCAGGAAGTTCCTCTTTATCTCTCCCTCCCTACTTTCTTCTCCCCCTTCCTGTCTCTTTCTCCTGTTTCCCTGTCTCGCTCTCACTTCTCATGTTTATCTCTCTTTCCCATCCCATTCTCTTTCTCTCCTCTGGTGCCCCCTGCAGGAGGCTGGTGAGATCCACCCTTCTTCTCATCCCTCTGTTTGGAGTGCACTATGTGGTCTTCGCCCTCTTACCTGAGCATGTGGGTGTAGGGGCCCGACTCTCCCTGGAGCTGGTCCTGGGCTCCTTCCAGGTACGAGAGCATTTTAGACTGGCGGTACTCCAACCCAGCTCTGGAACGGCTATATTTGCAGGTTTTCAATATTCAATTGATCTGATATCAATATTATTAATAATTTAACAGATTCATAACTCATACTTACCTCAATAGGGAAGGCTTAAAAGAAAACTGGCATAAAATGTCTCTGTTACTTATTTCCTTCTGATAAAACTTTTATTTTCCTCATAAAGGGCTGAAAATATTAAAATAGTGAACAACTATTCATTCGGCTTCATTTAATTACAGGGGTTTATAGTTGCATTGTTGTACTGCTTCTTGAATGGGGAGGTAAGATGTGCCATTTTGTTAACCCTGTGATGTATTTAATTAATCATAATTACATTTACCACAAATAATAGGCTACAAAATCAATACCTTTATTGTTTTGTTTTTTCAGGTACAAAATGAAATTCGAAAGGCGATGAAGGAGTGTCGTTCTCAGACAGGAAACAATGTCTTCAATCTGGCAACCCAGGACTATGTAGCCTAGACTCAGGGTGGTGATGACTATCTTAGATGGTTTATTATCATTGAATAACTTAAGTCTAAGGACAAATACAGTGCATTCGGAAAGTATTCAGACCCCCTTGACTTTTTCCACATTTTGTTACGTTACAGCCTTGTGAAAAATGTATTAAAAACATTTCTTCATTAATCAATCTACACACAATACCCCATAACGACAAAGTGAATACAGATTTGGGGGAATTTTAGAACATTTATTAAAAAACAGAAATACCTTATATAAGTATTCAGACCCTTTGCTATCAGACTTGAAATTGAGCTTAGGTGTATCCTGTTACCATTGATCATCCTTGAGATGTTTCTACAACTTGATTGGACTCCACCTCTAGTCAATTTAATTGATTGGACATGCATTGGTAAGGCACACACCTGTCTATATAAGGTTCCACAGTTGACAGTGCATTTCAGAGCAAAAACCAATCCATGAGGTCGAAGGAATTGTCCATCGAGCTCCGAGACAGGATTGTGTCAAGACACAGATCTGGGGAAGGGTACCAACCTTTTTTTGCATAATTGGCCTCCATCATTCTTAAATGGAAGAAGATTGGAACCACCAAGACTCTTCCTAGAGCTGGCCGCCTGGCAAAACTGAGCAATTGAGGAAGAATGGCATTGGTCAGGGAGGTGACCAAGAACCAGATGGTTACTCTGACAGAGCTCCAGAGTTTCTCTGTGGAGATGGGAAAACATTCCAGAAGGACAACCATCTCTGCAGCACTCCACCAATCAGGCCTTTATGGTAGAGTGGCCAGACGGAAGCCACTCCTCAGTAAAAAGGCACATGACAGCCCGCTTGGAGTTTGCCAAAAGACACTATAAGACTCTCAGACCATGAGAAACAATATTCTCTGGTCTAATGAAACCAAGATTGAACTCTTTGGCCTGAATGACTTAGCGCCACGTCTAGAGGAAACATGGTACCATACTTACGGTGGAGCATGGTGATGGCAGCATTATGCTGTGGGGATGTTTTTCAGCGGCAGGGACTGGGAGACTAGTCAGGATCGAGGGAAAGATGAACGGAGCAAAGTACTGAGAGATCCTTGATGAGAATCTGCTCCAGAGCACTCAGGTCCTAAGACTGGGATGAAGGTTCACCTTCCAACAGGACAACGAATCCAAGAACACAGCCAAGACAATGCAGGAGTGGCTTTGGGACAAGTCTCTGAATGTCCTTGAGTAGCCCAGCCAGAGCCCGGACTTGAACCCGATCGAACATCTCTGGAGACCTGAAAATAGCTGTGCTGCGACGTTCCCTATTCAACCTGACAGAGCTTGAGAGGATCTGCAGAGAATAATGGGAGAAACTCCCCAAATAGTGTCATAACCAAGACTCGAGGCTGCAATCACTGCCAAAAGTGCTTCAACAAAGTACTGAGTGAAGGGTCTGAATACTTATGTAAATATGATATTTCAATTTTTTGAATACATTTTCTAATATGAATGAAAACCTGTTTTTGGTTTGTCATTATGTGGTATTGTGTGTAGATTGATGAGGGGAAAAAACGATGTAATCCATTTTAGAATAAGGCTGTAACGTAAGAAAATGTGGAAAATGTCAAGGGGTCTGAATACTTTCCGAATGCAATGTACCTCTGTCTGTCTTGGTGATTATTGTATGAGGCTACACACATGGTAAAATGGGTAAAACAACAAAAATAATTCACCCACATTTGTGTTGATGACTGATAATTGTGGTGATGACAATTTAGCTAGCGTATCACTTTTGTTGTTATATCCTACACTTGTCCTTCAGATCATTGAGCCATGAAGTAAAAAACTGGAGATTTGCAGTTCTAGAATAACTTTCCTGTTTTTAAATGTTTAATACATTGACACAAATATTTTCTTTAACACTTATACCAATGGCATTTCACATATTTATGACCATTTATATAATACTGTGGCTTAAGCATAGACTGTATATTGTGTAGTGCTTGAAGTAGTCGACAGTTTTATCATAACTCGTCATTTTCTGTCCTTACTAGAGGATGTGAGGATGGCACAATCTGAGGGCAGATCCTTACCAATCAGTGACATTAATTCCTCAATCAAGTATAAGGGAGGAGCAAAAACCTGCAGAAAATCAGCCCTCCGTGGAATGAGTTTGACAAGTGATGTAAAGGAACAACCTCCAAATGTATTTGTATTTTGTTTTCATAAAATGCAACTAACTGGATTCATGTCAACTGTGTAAGACACTATAAAAGCCATTTTCTTTTTACAATTATTGTCCAACAAGTGTTTAAAGGCCTTAATTGACATTAGATTATTCAAATATGTAATACAAACCTCCAAAAGTATTTTTGTTTTGTTTTATAGCACTATTAAATGCTCCAGGGCTAATTTCTTTAGCATTTTGGTATGTTTTCCTAAATGTAGAACATAAAGCAACATCTTTAAAGCAAACATTATCCCTCAGGTCTAGCACAGCAAATACTTCAATTGTTTAAGCATATATTGCAGAACAGTGGTAAAAATATATTTTTCAGAATATTGACCCCCCCAAAAAAAAATCGATCATAAGGGGGTTAGCCATCAGTTGACAACAGATACTTAAAACAGACACATTGTTGCCTCTAAAAAATAAGTTCAGTACAAACACTTGTAAAATATGAAAATGATTCATTTGAAAATGCCCAATAAAAACAAACATTCTATCAGATCTTTCAGCACTCGGACAGAGTTTCTTTTTATTTAACAGGGAAGACACATTGAGACCTAGGTCTCTTTTTTTCAAATGTGCCCAGTATATGCACCATAAATATACACATTACACCCAAACTAATATATATAGAGTACCAGTGAAAATTTTGGACACACCAACTCATTCAAGGGGTTTTCTTTATTTGACTATTTTCTATATTGTAGAATAATAGTGAAGACATCAATTCATTGGTCACATACACATGATTAGCAAATGTTAATGCGAGTGTCGTGAAATGCTTGTGCTTCTAGTTCCGACTGTGCAGTAATATCTAACAAGAAATCTAACAATTTCACAACAACTACCATATACACACAAGTGTAAAGGAATGAATAAGAATATGTACATATAAATATATGGATGAGCGATGGCTGAACGGCATAGGCAAGATGCAGTAGATGGTATAGAGTACATTATATACAAATAAGATGAGTAATGCAGGGTATGTAAACATTATATAAAGTGGCATTGTTTAAAGTGACTAATGATACATTTACTAAATTCCATTTTTTATTATTAAAGTGGCTAGAGATTTGAGTCAGTATGTTGGCAGCAGCCACTCAATGTTAGTGATGGCTGTTCAACAGTCTGATGGCCTTGAGATAGAAGCTGTTTTTGTACTGACCTCGCCTTCTGGATGATAGCGGAGTGAACAGGCAGTGGCTTGAGTAGTTGTTGTCCTTGATGATCTTTTTGGCCTTCCTGTGACATCGGGTAGTGTAGGTGTCCCACCACCCGCCAACCCCTCTTTTTACGCTACTGCTACTCTCTGTTCATCATATATGCATAGTCACTTTAACCATACCTAAATGTACATATTACCTCAATAAGCCTGACTAACCGGTGTCTGCATATAGCCTTGCTACTTTTATTTTCAAATGTCTTTTTACTGTTGTTTTATTTCTTTACTTACCTACACACACACCTTTTTTTGCAATATTGGTTAGAGCCTGTAAGTAAGCATTTCACTGTAAGGTCTACCTACACCTGTTGTATTCGGCACACGTGACAAATAAACTTTGATTTGATGTAGCCTAGCCCATATGTTTTAATAAGGTTTGTATCACAACTAAAGTGGCCAAATAACTTAAAATTAAGCACATTAATCAGCTTTACAAGGGGTGTAGAGCCTAATTGGCATATATAAACAGCGCGTGAGTTTTAAGTTTGGGGAAGATCATTTTCACCATAAACAAGCACCTTTATAATAAAAGCATTACACGCATATGTCACGTGTGCTCCCTCTCCGGCCTCTAGGTCACCAGGCTGCTCATTATGGCGCACACTTGTCACCATCATGACATGCACCTGTGCGTCATCACTCACCTGGACTCCATCACTTCCTTGATTACCTGCACTATACAGTAGAAGTCGGACGTTTATATACACCCGAGCCAAATATTTTTAAAACAGTTTTTCACAATTCCTGACATATAATCCTAGTAAAAATCCCCCGTCCTTAGGTCAGTTAGGATCACCATTTTATTTTAAGAACGTGAAATGTCAGAATAATAGTAGAGAATGATTTATTTCAGCATTTATTTCTTTCATCACATTCCCAGTGGGTCAGAAGTTTACATACACTCAATTAGTATTTGGTAGCATTGCTTTTGAATTGTTTAACTTGGGTCAAACGTATTGGGTAGCCTTCCACAAGCATCCCACAAAAAGTTGTGAATTTTGGCCCATTCCTCCTGACAGAGCTGGTGTAACTGAGTCAGGTTTGTAGGCCTCCTTGCTCGCACTTGCTTTTTCAGTTCTGCCCACAATTTTCTATAGGATTGAGGTCAGGGCTTTGTGTTGGCCACTCCAATACCTTGACTTTGTTGTCCTTAAGCCATTTTGCCACAACTTTGAAAGTATGCTTGCGGTCATTGTCCATTTGGAAGACCCATTTGCAACCAAGCTTTAACTTCCTGACTGATGTCTTGAGATGTTGCTTCAATACATCCACATAGTTTTCCTTACCTCATGATGCCATCTATTTTGTGAAGTGCACCAGTCCCTCCTGCAGCAAAGTACCCCCACAACATGATCCCCGTGCTTCATGGTTGGGATGGTGTTCTTCGGCTTGCAAGCCTCCCCCCTTTTTCTCCAAACATAACGATGGTCATTATGGCCAAACAGTTCTATTTTTTTCATCATTCATCAGACCAGAGGACATCTCTCCAAAAAGTACAATCCCAATGTGCAGTTGCAAACCATAGTCTTTTTTTAATGGCGGTTTTGGAGCAGTGGCTTCTTCCTTGCTGAGCGGCCTTTCAGGTTATGTCGATATAGGACTCGTTATACTGTGGATATATAATTTTGTACCCGTTTCCTCCAACATCTTCACAAGGTCCTTTGCTATTGTTCTGGGATTGAGTTGCACTTTTTGCACCAAAGTACGTTAATCCCTAGGAGACAGAACGTGTCTCCTTCCTGAGCGGTATGACGGCTGTGTGGTCCCATGGTATTTATACTTGCGTACTATTGTTTGTACAGATGAGCGTGGTACCTTCAGGCGTTTGGAAATTGCTCCCAAGGATGAACCAGACTTGTGGAGGTCTAAAGGTCTTGGCTGATTTATTTTGATATTCCCATGAGAGTCAATGAGTTTGAAGGTAGGCCTTGAAATACATCCACAGGTACTTTATTTGTTTTGAATTTGTTTATCTTTTTTTATTTCACCTTTATTTAACCAAGTAAGCTAGTTGAGAACAAGTTCTCATTTACAACTGCGACCTGACCAAGATAAAGCAAAGCAGTGTGACACAAACAACAACAGAGTTACACATGGAATAAACAAGCGTACAGTCAATAACACAATAGAAAAAAAGAACATCTATACATCGTGTGCAAATGGCGTGAGGAGGTAAGGCAATAAATAGGCCATAGTAGCAAAGTAATTACAATTTAGCAGATTAACACTGGAGTGATAGATGAGCAGATGATGATGTACAAGTAGTGAAACTGGTGTTCAAAAGAGCAGAAAAGTAAATAAAAACAATATGGGGATGAGGTAGGTAGATTGGGTGGGCTATTTACAGGTGATGGACTATGTACAGTTGCATCGATCGGTTATGTCATGGCTGTCGTAAGAACGGGACCAAGACGCAGCGGATGTTGAGTTCCACAAATTTAATTCAAAGAGAAACTTAAACAAAACATATTAATAAACAAACAGCTAAACGTGACTACGTGGTGCACATGCACAAACACAAAACAATATCCCACAAACACAGGTGGGAAAAATAGCTACTTAAATATGATCCCCAATTAGAGACAACGATTACCAGCTGCCTCTAATTGGGAATCATACAAAACACCAACATAGAAAATATAAACTAGAACACAACATAGAAATTATAAACTAGAATACCCCCTAGACACAAGGGCTCTCTATGGTCAGGGCGTGACAGGTTAGCTGTTTAAAGTTAGTGAGGGAAATGTAAGTCTCCAGGTTCAGCAATTTTTGCAATTCGTTCCAGTCACTGGCAGCAGAGAACTGGAAGGAAAGGTGGCCAAAGGAGGTGTTGGCTTTGGTACACCTCCAATTGACTCAAATGATGTCAATTAGCCTATCAGAAGCTTCTAAAGTCATGACATAATTTTCTGGAATTTTCCAAGCTGTTTAAAGGCACAGTCAACTTAGTGTATGTAAATTTCTGATCCACTGGAATTGTGATACAGTGAATTAGTGAAATAATCTGTCTGTAAACAATTGTTGGAAAAATTACTTGTGTCATGCACAAAGTAGATGTCCTAACCAACTTTCCAAAACTATAGTTTGTTAACAAGAAATTTGTGGAGTGGTTGAAAAACGAGTTGAAGTGGAGTGACTCCAACCTAAGTGTATGTAAACTTCTGACTGCAACTGTATATGTCACTCCCTTTGGTTCCTTCCCCAGGCATCATTGTTTCTGTTTCCTGTCTGTGCGTTGTTCAGGTTTCTTGTTTTGTATTATGTTTAATTAATTAATTAAAACACTCACTCTCTCAACTTGCTTCCTGACTCTCAGAGCACAGTTACAGCATAATTGCATTTGTGGTTTTACGCTAAAGGAACATTCGCGCTTATAGCCTACTACTCTGTGCGCATTGCTACGCTTATAATGTGAGGAAATAGCCTAATAGTTTATCATCATTTAAAGCTAAACATTCTGATCTGTTGCATTGCATACAAAAGTTGTTGTTGATGCTAGTGGTTGTATTAATTTGGGATCTATTGCATCCCACAACTGGAATATTTATTTCTCGCACAGAATAGGTTGACTTTTGTGCTATGGGGGAAAGTAGATTGACATAAACTAGTGCTTTTGCTGTTTGCTGGGCCTACTCATCTTATTGGCTGAAGAAAAGTAAATGTGGACAGTTCATTCAATATCTTCAATATACACCACAGAATTGGATAAGGACGCGCGCAGTTGCGTCCCTTATGTGTCTGCCTTAACATGCTGACCAAACAGCTCGCCTGCGCATATTCATTTTGTACCCCCACACCAGACATGATTAGGACATACAGCTGAAATATCAAAACAAACTCTGAACCAATTATATTAATTTGGGGACAGGTCGAAAAGCAGTAAACATTCATGGGCAATTTAAGAGATGCTAAATGTGTGTATGGTAATTCACGGTCAATTACCCTAAAGCCATTATTTTCTTGACAATCACCAGGCTGACGAAAGTTTGTGACCACAGCCGTAGTGGAGACCCTAGGAACCTCAAGAGTTAATCCATCCTGTGAACAGGTTAGGCAACTCAGGTGTCTATACTTCAACAGCAAAGTTAGGAAAAACAGAAGTTTATGAAATAGGGCCTAATCTATGAGAGAGTAATCTACGAGTCTTTAGCGAAATCCAGCCAACCTTTTGACACAGGATGCAGTGATTATAAAAACTGTCACCTGAAACAAAGCGAAGGGCACTATGGTAGATGGCATCCAAAGGTTTAAGAGCTAGAGTAGCTGCACTTTGATAAATAGTATCACAATGATCAAGAACAGATAAAGGTTGACTGAATAATCTGCTTCCTACAGCTAAGAGATAGGCGCGATCTGTTTCTGTAGAAAAAGCTAACTTTAAATCCTAGGTCCTTATTAACCAGCTCATCTATTTGTTTTTTAAATGTCACATTCATATCAATCCAAATGCCCAAGTATTTATATGTGGGAACATGTTCGATTGGAGAACCATCAAATGAGTGAACGTGTAGTTCATCTGAAACATTCTTAAAAGAGCTTGAAAACAACATTTGTTTCATTTTGCCCATATTAAGCACAAGTAAAATTAGCAAGAGATTCCTGCATAAGTATAAAATCTGACTCTAGTTGACACAGCTTGATCAACAATCAGGCCAATAGCATACATAATAGTATCATCAGCATATAGATGAAGTTGAACATTTTTAACAGATACACCTTTATGTACTTCCAGAAATTCAGACTTAACCCCATCATTAAAGATGGCCCGATTTCTGTCACTAAGATAATCATGAAAGAAAAATCAAGTTCACCAGGCCAAACGAGGACAACTTGTTCAATAAAATAGCATTATCAACAGTATCAAAAGCAGAGCTTTTCCACCAACAAAGCAGTACATTTCATTTTAGTGTCTAAAGCATTGACAAGATCATTAGCAACTAAAGTGGTTGCTGTGATAGTGCTATGCCCAGGCCTAAACCCTGATTGGTTTACAAGCAAAATACATTTCTCAGATAAAAAAGTGCAAAGTTGTACATTTACCAAGGATTCAAGATTCTTTACCTAGACAAGGAAGCCTTGAAATGGGGCGATAATTATTAAGATCACTAATATCCCCGCCCTTATGGAGTGGCAGCACAAGAGCTGATTTCTATACTTTTGGAAAATTTCCTGATAGATGTTGAATAAAAAAATGTGGGTTATTGGTGGGCACTGCACACTTAAGCAGACCGGAATCAAATTGGTCGGCCCCTGTGGATTTCTTGTTGTCTGTTGCTAACAAAGCATAATCTCTTTCATGAATGTCTTCTGTTAATTCCAGATCGTACCAGGCATTCGATCTACCTTTGATCCTGAATTTTCTGAAGGGAGCCTGATTATCCACTATAGTATTAAAGACATGTGCAAATAGGCTCAAAGCTAAATCATGTTCAGGGATAGCTGAAATACAATCAAGTTCAATAAATGCGCTCCCGAGTGGCGCAGCGGTCGAGAGGCCTCACTACAGACCTTGCTTCGATCATGGGCTGTCTCACAACTGGCCATGATTGGGAGTCCCATAGGGCGGTGCACAATTGGCCCAGTGTCGTCCTGGTTAGGGTTTGGCCGGTGTAGGCCGTCATTGTAAATAAGAATTTGTTCTTAACTGACTTACCTAGTTAAATAAAGGTTCAATAAAAATAAAATAAACATATTTATCTGGTGAATTCATTAAAATAAGATCAATCAGAGTTTACTTTGAAGGATCTTTAGGGTTGGGCAGTGTAGGCTTAGTCACCAGCTGGTTAGGTTTAGATATCATTACACGTCTTTTAGATTGTCTGAAGATTGCATTTCTCATTCACCAGGATAATAACTTCTGATTTAATAGAATACAACATACTAGATAACTCCTGACAAATCTGACAGAGTTGATATTTTACAGAGTTGACAAACATGACATTTTTCTTCATCATTCAAGTGGTATACATACAATAATAGCACTTTTTCCGCCTCAGTTGCTTTATGACTCTAGAACATAATTAAATGTAAAATATTTTCTGGCAGATGGAGTTGACAGTTTATGGTTGCGACCATGGTAATTCCAATATTGTTTGTTTCAATCTATCAAAAGTAGAGAACTTTACAGACCATGGTTGCACTACATGTAGTGAGGACATGAATAAGGGGTCCTTATGGTTTAGATGGCCTTGCTCATTACTGATTCATTTAGGATTTTAGACAAATCTCACGAAGCTGACCAAATCTCTGGACACATCTTTTAGGAATCACAGTTTTGAGCAAAGTATTATTTAAAGTCACAGAGGGCTATTGCAATAAACAACATAATATCCCTTTTCAGTTTACTTCCATTATTGCCTGTTTTTAGAATTTTAAACACTTTTTTGGAGAGTTTGAAATTGGGATCCTTTGCTCCAGACAAGGGCATTTCCAGGCATAGAGACGACATAATGAATAATATTGAAAGTATTATTTCGAAAATTCCCCAAACAAATATTTTTGTTATAAAATTGCACTAAATGCAAATTTTAAGCTCAAATAATGCAACAAAATAAACCATTTGAACTATAAAAATAATGTGTCCCTGCCGGACAAGGATTATCCTGACTTTCAAGAATCCCTAAACTAATTTCCTGCTATTCTACATATTTTGCCAGGGGCGCAACTTTCACTGGGGACGGTGGGGACATGTCGTCGTCCCCCCACATTCTGACATTTTTATTTTTGACCCTCCCCCCACCCCAGTTTTATCATTGGAATGTGATACAAAAAGAGGCAACGGTGTGCTTTAGGACCATGCGGACGCCTCCAAGCGGTCGGGTAGGTGTTTTGGAGTGCATGTCCCCCCCACTTCTAAACCCACAGTTGAGGCCCTGCATTTTGCCACAAGGCTGAGAAGATTTTTACATTTTAAAGCTAACTTCATATAATTCGAAAAAATAAATAAATGCATGGCTCATGACATGTTCATATGCTGTCTGGGGGGGCCGACCTCCCCAGTATGTATCAGAATTCAGGGGTAGCCACATTTGCATGTGTATGCTAGTTTACTTATTCTCTGATAATTAAATCATTTCTGCATTAACAGTAATTTGTGTCTTATGTCTTAGTAGTTTTTTCTTTAGGTAACACGTTTGTTTTGGCATAGAGTAGTAGCCTTCACTGCGAAAAGTATTAAGGAAAAAGGAAACGGAAAGATGAACTTCCCAGTGGGTTAGGATGGGTAACTTGGCTACTTATTTCAATACTTTTCACAGTAATACAAAATTCAAAAGGCATTCGCACCTGCAAAAAAGATTGCTCAGATGTGCATGGCAACAGTTGAACAAGATGAAGGAAAAAGGAAACCTCACACTGCTCTTGATAGTATCACTGATACCTCACGGCCTTCGTCAGATACGTAAGCTTATTAAATATCAGTGATACTATCAAGAGCAGTGTGCGGTTTCCTTTTTCCTTCATCTTGTTCAACTGTTGCCATGCACCTGCAAAAAAGATTGCTCAGATGTGCGAGTGCCTTTTAAATTTTGTATTACTGTGAAAAGTATTGAAATCAGTAGCCAAGTTACCCATCCTAACCCGCTGGGAAGTTCATCCTTCCAAGAAGCGCCTGGTCATTCTGCGGCAGTATGGCAACATCATCAGAGTGAACGATCAAGCTCAAGATTAGGTTTCTGTTCAGCTGTTTTGTCTAGATCAACATAGGTTGGAATGAGCAAGTGTGAAGAGAAGAGAGGAAAGGGGTGGGTGGAAAGGGTGCAAAAAACGTTTTATTCAGAACTTCTGGGTCTGCAAGGTGAAATAAGAACCATATCATTGATGACATATCAAAACCGATTTGCTTCTTTTTATATTCATTTGGAAATTAAACTTGTTTTTTTCAAGAGTAGGCTATGTAGCCTACTATATATAATCGTGTGTTGAAAACAGTTGGCAGGCTTAAAACGGTTTTTACCTCTGACGTCTTATCATTAAATTGAATGGCAGTAATGTTTCTAATAATCCAATATATTGTTTACCTATAAAGTATATTATAGGTAAATATATTGTTTACCTATAAAGTAATGTTTCTAATAATCCAATGCATTGTTTACCTATAAAGACTGTGCTTTAGGCTTGAGTTTTACATCAAACATGTCCTGAAGATAGCCTCCATGGACAGGGACGTGGGAAAATCACGTTGGAGGCACTACAAGTTCCAAGAAGCAGACGACGACACTAAATTAAACGTTTGTAATCACATATCATTTTCCATGTATAACCATATTACGCACCTTAGAGCCAAATTTAGCTTTTACAAGGATAGGATTCCTCTCACTCAATCGAATTGTGGACTCACGGATGGGATATCGGAAGGCACAAGACTAATTCACTCACTGCATTTCCACCTGTCGGCACATGCGCGTAACTAACGAATCTTTAATCTACTCTGGTTTTGTGCATTTACATACACTTTTTTGTTTCTTCCAGGCCACTAATCCGGGTCGTTTATTCGACGAGGAAAATATAGCCTACCTTGTAAAAAAATATGCACTAGTCATTCATGAGAAGAAGGCAATGTAAGGAATAACAAATCCGAAAATGTAAGGTAAAACATGAGTGTAGCCTAGCCTACACATTGACATTCAATGACATATTTCAAGGAGTACCTGTCACACAGAAAACTGCATGGCATTGCTAAATAAACCTATGTCTTCCATAAATGCTGACGGGTTAAGCCGACTGAGTTCCACCGATGACCGACTGGACCGAGTGTGGGAACTTCGAAGTGTCAAAAAGTTTTGACGTGATGATCCTACCTGAAGCAACTCTCCGGTTTCATTCAAGACACTACCGCGTCAGCAACAGCTGTCTTGGAGCCTGCACTAGCCTCCAAAAGGAGAGAATTAAGTCTTCAGTAAAAGGCTTGAAGGAAGGCGAATTTCTGTGGAGTTTGAGTTCTGTGGAAATCTATTTATTTTCCTGGGCAAGGTAAAAAAAAAAATCTCCACCGCTCTCTGCTCTGTTTTGTGGCGTGCTGGTCCATGCAATTCGGGATCCTTGGGACGTCCCTACCCATTGAAGTTGAAATGTAAAATGGTTAAGGTAAGGGATAGGTAAGGGTTATGGTTAAGGTTAGGGTAGGGGTTAAGGTTCGGGTTTAGAATAAGAACGTCCCAAGGTTACCGGATAGCACTGACAATTCAGAACTATGTAAAGACCCAGGTCACACTGTTCTAGAATATCATGTAGTTAGTTTTGCCTCATTGTTTACCCTTGGTGCTATTTTTACATGTCTTACCTGTTAGATGGTCAGCAGCTTTTCTCTTTCACCTGTTCCACCAGTTGATAATTGCATATATTAATTGATTTGGTTTCAATTGGATCTGAAAAAATTATAATTTCCCAATATGCTACTCATCAAATCAAATGTATTGCCATGTGTTTTACACAAACCAAAAGAACAGCACTGCTCCTCATTGTAACATTTTCAATGTAGCTACTGTAATAGGCCATGGTTAAATTGTAATAAAGTAGTAGGATAGGCTAGCCCTATATTATGTTCTACATGAAGATACACATGTTCATTGAATGGACAATCTAAAACTCCTGCAAAGTTGTTTTGCTCATACTGTAAAGCTGCTCTTGATGCATTGGAGACATTCTATGTCAGATAATGATTCCAGGTGAGACACCTGACAAATGCAGTTAGATTATTTTTTTTGATTGCTATGAGCATATTTGGGAGTGATGTTTTGCGTGGATTTCATTGTTTTATTTGACTTAACCAGCTTTACAATGTTTCCATTTGTCTGTCTTGTCTGTGTGTGTGTGTGTGTGTGTGTGTGTGTGTGTGTGTGTGTGTGTGTGTGTGTGTGTGTGTGTGTGTGTGTGTGTGTGTGTGTGTGTGTGTGTGTGTGTGTGTGTGTGTGTGTGTGTAATTACATATGTTTAATGCGCTACTACACTGTTGAAATATAGTAGCACATTTCAGGGGATTGTTTGTAGTGTAGGTACTATATCCCATTTCTTTGTAACCTGGCAGGTGAGGGCAGCCTGACTCATCACAAGCACACTTCAGGCCAGGCACCTGGTCCTTTAGTCCAGTTTGGGCAATTTCCCTTCCTCCATCCTTCCCAGGGGGCAGATTATATTTAGCCTGTGTCTTAATGGAACACAGGCAGGGTACTGTGATGCTGTGGATGCTCAGTTGTACCCCACCATTCCTCTGCCGCTAATCCATGTTGCCCAAATCAGAGGTGTGGGGAGATGGAGATGGCCCCCAGCCCCTCCATTGCCCCCAGGCATTGCTGTTCCCTGGACAGTCGGGCAGACTTGGAGATCAGGTGGTAGCGGCCCGTTCGTATTATTACCTGTCAGCAGTACGCCACCTCTTACGCAACCTGGCTGGCTCCCCAGCCACAATGGACCCCTTTAGTGACGGTGACAAGGCTACAAGTGCAGTTTGGAGGGTTATAGGTGCAGAGTTTTGTGGTTATTAAAACGGTTATTACATTTAAAACATTTGTCCAATCATAAAGGCTGCCTCTAAACCAGACACATGGATATGTAGGCCAATATTCAATGTGGATTTGTGCCTCGTAATGAGACACTTTGCGTAAATCATCCGTTGATGTCAATTAGAGATTTTCTTGGAAAGTAGGCCATCAGTCAGGCGTCCAGCCACTTTACTGGCACGTGATTGTCTAAGAATTTTTGCAGCATCATTCTGAAGGGGTCTATTGGGACAGAATCAAAGGTGTAGCTGTTTAGATAAAAGTTATTGCTGTTTTGCAGTGTGTGTGTGTAATGGTGTTCTCAGCCGTTTGTATACCGATCTGCTCTCTCTCTCTGTGTGTGTGTGTGTGTGTGTGTGTGTGTGTGTGTGTGTGTGTGTGTGTGTGTGTGTGTGTGTGTGTGTGTGTGTGTGTGTGTGTGTGTGTGTGTGTGTGTGTGTGTGTGTGTGTGTGTGTGTGTGTGTGTGTGTTGCAGCACCGAGTATCACATGCTCTTGGACACAGAAGGTGTTGGTTTTGGGTTTCTTTCACCAAGGGAGGGCATGTGATTGCTTGGAAAGACCTCCCCTATTTTTCCGTAGTAGGCAAAGGGTGAAATGAGGTCAAAGTGAAAGAAAAAATCAAAATGTGGTATTTTCCAAACCAACTTTGTCATTGGTCATCTTCTCCTTCCACAAGTTTTCCCCAATCATCACTCAGCCCCCCCCTCCCTTCCAGCCATGATGTTGTTTGACCCAATGAGTAGATCATATCTTACATGAGTCACATCTTCATGTTGTAGTGTAATGTGAAACTGTCTCTGATAACTTAGTCTCATTTCAACATGTGTGTGTAGAGCTATCATAACTGGCTATCAGGTTCTCTATTTAGGTTAATTGAAGGTTTTTTTATCGGCCTCTTTACCGTTGCTCAGAGTCTTTCTGTTGTGGGACTACTCTATTCTCAGTAAATGTTTTAAAGACAAACCAAGGGGGTAATTGGTAAGGATCATGTCCAGTTCCATTTAGTAAAAAACAATACATTTGAGGAAGGACTTAGCATTGTTTTAGTATTATTTCTCTTGTTGCTGTGTTATGTACAAAACTACTACTATGATTGTAAAGTAAATGTACCCTGTACCTGTATTTAAGACACTTGAACTAAGGTTGTTCACCATTGTTTGTAAGAAATGTAATTCACTTTAGACAAGTTATCCCAATTGGTTAGGGTTAGTTACTGGTTTGGTTAGGTTTAGGAAAGAAATTATAAGATAAGTGTCAAGGGTTGGAGTAGGATTTTAACCAGCAAGTTTGTGTATGACAGCACAAATTCCCTCATGGCCATCACAGTTGCTGGAATTGTTTTATAGACAATACCTAGTTTATTACAGCCCTTCACAGCTCCTAGGAATGTAGTGACAGAAGCATACCACACGTCTAACGCCATCTCCACACCATGCATGGTTGCTGTTTCTAGATCATTAGAGCCTACTATACATTAGCTCCACTTACTTTTAGCAATTATCCAGTGGCAATCTGTCATTCAGAGCAGCCCCACCTGTTTTGAGCCCCACATTTTTAGCTAAAACTATAAAATGTTATTGCATGTTATTGCATTTCACATATCAGTTTGCAAGCAATGTATAAAAAAAAAGAATCATTGAGTTAATAGAGCCGCATACAAACATGGTCTCTTTTTTGCTTTCTTGAGTAAGGGAGCTCCAAAATGCAGGTTTTCCGCCAAGCGCAGTGCTTTCTGTGGTGGTGGGGCAGCCAGCTGAAAATACGGAGCGTAGGGGTTGGTAATGTTCTATAGTTGCGCCGTGATTGGCTCAGTATTCTGTCACTCATGAAAACACTAAGTCACCGCCAAGTCTTAAGGGTAGAGCAAAGAAATTCAAGCCCCTTGGATGCTGCCATGGAGTTACATTAGAAGTGCCCATCCAAGAAGGCTCAAGGTCATTGGCCACAGATAAGATGACGTCAAATCACGTTATACCTACAGTAACTTTGATTTGACTGATGTCAACATCATACTTTCAAAATCCTAGCTACTGTAGCAATCATCATCATCAATCAAGTCGACAATCTACTGTCAAATCCTTTTAAATCCTTGTCATATGAAGAGAAATAATGAAGAGAAATTATAGATAAAACGTATCGGTGCCCATGGGCCATTGGACATAAACATTACACAACAAATTGGAAATCACAAATTCAACAATGAGTGGTTTGGAAGGAATCAGTGGCTAACTGCAAAGCAATCCCGAGCCTACTATTCAGTGGAGTGTCTGTGTGGTCCCGAGTCTGGGATTAAGGGTCTCTTTTCCAAACTTAAAATGATAAACATTCAACATTGGCCATGCTGTCAATGAAGCATGATTTGTACAGCGCTCAAAACAACTTATCTCTGAACTGGGAAATCTAACTTCAGTGAGTTCAAGACAACTGGGAACTTGGGGAAAAAAGCTCCTACTGGGGAAATGCATTTTTGAACGGTCACTCACCTCGGAATTGTAGATTAGGAACTCTGGCCTCTTTCTAGAGCTATGACCTGAAGATCACTGACGTCATCATGATTCAACCTTGTTTTTTCAGAGTTCCCAGTTGTTTTGAAATCACTATAAATCCAGGGAATGACAGACTTTGATGACAAAATTTGCCAACAAATGACCGTCACGCCACCTTCCTGTTCAAGTGAGCACAGCACAACAAGGTGAGTCCAAACATGTATTGAATGCTGCTGCATATATGATGTAATATGCCTGAGAGATATGTATATGAAAGTAAAGCTAAGAAAGTAATACTAAGTTTATGTTGTGTAGTAAGCTGTTAGTAGCCCATGTGTCTCACCCTAATAATTTGGTCTATTTTCCCCTCTTAATTTCGCCTAATGTTCTGACTTGGTGGTGCACATGTAGCCCATAACCTGTTTTAGAGACATGTAATCATCAAATATTGTAAGAGATTTCATTGTCTGCTTATATGGCCCCTTTATTTATCCTATGGTTCTGACTTGGTGTACAGGGGGATCACTGTAAGAACGACCCATGTACTGAATTCTGTCGCTGTACATTTCAAACATGCTGAACAACTAGTTATATTGACCATGTCGGTCCTTGCTCACTCATGAATGTCTTAATAGAAATTACAGATGGCCTCTTATCTGTTTGTCGTCCCCTTATGCCATAGTTTGTACATCTCAATTGTCTGTAGAAACCAAGCATGTCAGCCAAATCATCTGTGTTGTTTTAAAAGGCAGTAAATGGGGCTGAATGAACTGTTTTGCAGCCAGACAAGGCCCCACTGATAGTCAGGTGTAGCAGTGGTAAGGTGTTGGGACTGCTGTTTGGACTCTTTATGTAGGCCCTAACATTTTGTGGACAACGTTTGTCATCATTGTAGTGCAATTAATGTATTGTGTTGTGTTGTGTAGTGGCTTTACTGGCATGCATCCCACTTCTTTTTTCCCCCCACCAAGATTTACATGCTAAAATCGCCACTGCAATCATCACAGCAGTTAAACCAAGAAAAGCCACCCAAGATGTGACCCTAACCAACAAATCAAATCACAGTCTATTGGTTGCGTACACAGATTTTACGGATCTTATCGATCTAGTCCCGCGAAATGCTTTTGTTTCTAGCTCCAACAGTGCAGTAATACCTCGTAACACAAAACAACACAAAAAACAATCCAGTAAAGTAAAAAACAAAGAAATTAAGAGATATCAGAACGAGCAATGTCAGAGACCAGAATATAAATATATACATATAATGTATACAAATATTTATACATATAATGGTGTGTAAAGACGGTATGGACAGTATATGAAAAGAAAAGGTGTGTGTATAGCAGTAGTTATATAGTTGAGCCATGACTAGAATACAGTATATACATATAAATTGGGTAAAACCATATGTAAACATTATTAAAGTGACCAGTGACTGTGTACATAGTGCAGCAGTCTCTAAGCTGCAAGGTAGAACAGTGAACAGTTACTAAGGTTCAGGGCAGGGTGTTGGGTGGAGGCCGGCCAGAAGTGAATGTTTAACAGTCTGATGCCCTGTAGATAGAAGCTGTTTCTCAGTCTCTCGGCCCCAGATTTGATGCGCTTGTACTGTGGCTCAGGTGGCTGAGATCCTTGATGATCTTCTTGGCCTTCCTGTGACACTGGGTGCTGTGGATGTCCTGGAGGGCAGGAAGTGTGTCCCTATTGAGACGTTGGGCTGACCGCACCTCTAGGGCTGTGGCGGTCATAAGTTTTTGTGAGTTATTGTCATGGTTATTGTCATGCAAAAGACTGCCGCTCTCACTGTAAATGGCCGTTAATGAACATAAACATGTTTAGCGCCTCCACGCATACAAGCCTCCATGCTGATGTGCGGCTTTGGAATATCTACATTTAAAAAAGTATAATAAATCAATTTAATATACACCATCACAATAAATCCATTTTTTTTGCCGGGTCTAAATGATATGCAGAAAATGTATTTAACCAGAAGGGGACTAGGGTTCCAATTTTGGACCCCCCCCCCCACACGTTCAGCTGGAAGGTGGCGCATGGAACGCAAAAATATTCCTAAAAATATTTAACCTCCACACATTAACAAGTCCAATGGCTCAAATGAAAGATAAACATCCTTGTTTATCTACCCAGCAAGTCAGATTTCTAAAATGTTTTACGGCGAAAACATAGCACATATTTATGTCAAACCACCACCGAAGACAGCTAATTTGCATAGCCAAGTTGAAAAGAATATGCAATCAACAAACGCAGGATTAAAAGAAAAATAATGCACTAACCTTTTGAAATCTTCATCAGATGACAGTAATATAACATGTTACACAGTACATTTATGTTTTTTTCAATAATATGCTATATATATCCATAAATCTCTGTTTACAATGATGCATCGTTCAAAAAATGCTACTCAAATGTCCTGAGAAATGACGATAGCTCCGGCAGATAACGTCAGCTAACAAGGAATACACATCATAAACTTTGACTAAATATGCATGTTCTACATATATATAGTTAGATACACTTCTTCTGAATGCAATCGCTGTGTTACATTTATTTTTAACGTTACAGGTTTCGTTCACTAGGCTATACTATGAGTCGGCGCTCAAAAAGTAGCATTATGGCTCCTCTATCTTGGAGTCCACAGAAACCCAAATATACCACATAAATATTCCCTTACCTTTGCTGTTCTTCCATCAGAAGACCTGGAAGGAATTATACTTACCAAAAACAGCGTTTAGTTTTGCAGTCTGTGTCTTTCGGTTCTCAAACACAACACATTTAGGTTGAAATGTAGCCAAAAGTCAAGTGGATGCGCACCAAAACGTCGAACTTACATATTATATGTCGACTAAACTTGTCAAACTAAGTTCATAATCAAGCTTTAACATGTTATAAAGGTGTACAGCAATCGTGAGGACGAACAGAAACGCATGCATTGTATAATCGATCTTGGAAAAAAGACAGGACCGGAGCAGAGCGCGCATGAGAGTGACCTGTTTTTTCGTGTGACCGAAAGGTTTCGGCCCGCCAAAACTCTCGTGAGCACGCGATTCTCACAATGAGAATCCCTATTGAAAGCTGAGATCGCGCTGAAGACAAAGAGACTGTTCCCAGACCTGTAGGTGCTTGGGAAGGGTGGGGGCGATGACGTCAAAGTTGGGCCAACTTTTCTGATGACAAGAGAGAGTTTGGGAGAATGACTGCCCTGATAGTTCTGCTTTACATACAGACATAATTTAAACGGTTTTAGAAGCTTTAGAGTGTTTTCTATTCAATAATATTTTTTATTTCCATATATTAGCAACTTTTGACAAAAAAAAAAAGTTTACTATGGGCACGCAATTACTCCAGCGGGGGCAGTAAACAGCCCTATCCCCGAAAAATAAAATATGAGTTGTATGTATGTTATCTGACGATGCTCTATGCTTCATTTTTCTGGCTATGCTCTCTGTTTCATTTAGCTGACAAGATATGCTTATATATATATATTTTTTAAAATCTAACCTTTATTTAACTAGGCAAGTCAGTTAAGAACAAATTATTTTTACAATGACGGTCTACAGGGGAACTGTCACGTTCACTGTCTTCAAACTCCCTGTCATAAATGAGCCAAGGCGCAGCGTGCATGTAATTCCACATCTTTAATGAAGCGAAACCTTCACAAAAAAACAGGTAAACAGAAACCGAACGTGATGCAAACCGTGGCGCACACAAACACTCACAGAAAATAGATAATTACCCACAAACACAGGTGGGAAAAAGGCTGGAGGCAACGTGCCCTGGATTTTCACTGCAGGCTCCGGGCCATGGATCATCACTGGAGGCTTCGTACCATGGATCATCACTACAGGCTCCGGGCCATGGATCATCACTGGAGGCTTCGTGCCATGGCTCATCACTACAGGCTCCAGGCCATGGATTATCACTGGAGGCTTCGTGCCATGGATCATCACTAGAGGCTTCGTATGTGGAGCCGGAACAGGTCTCACCGGACTGGGGAGATGCACTGGAAGCCTGGTGCGTGGAGCAGGCACCGGATACACTGGGACGTGGAGGCGCACTGGAGGTCTCGAGCGTAGAGCTTGCACAACCCGTCCTGGCTGGATGCCCACTTCCGCCCGGCAAATGCGGGGCGCTGGCACAGAGCGCACCGGCCTGTGAATGCTCATTACAGACAGTGCGCATCACCGCAATAGCACTGTGCCTGACCGCTCACATGCTCCCCACTGTAAGCATGGGGAGTTGGCTCAGGTCTAAACCCTGACTCCGCCAATCAAAATAAATTTGGAGCTGCCTCTTGGGCTTCCGTGACCGGGTCTTGTCCCCTGCCATAATCTCCTTCCCGGTCCAGCTCGTCCTCCAAGTTGGCGCACGCTGCTTGGTCTTTTTGTGGTGGGTAATTCTGTCACGTTCACTGTCTTCAAACTCCCTGTCATAAATTAGCCAAGGCACAGCGTGCATGTAATTCCACATCTTTAATGAAGTGAAACCTTCACAAAAAAACAGGTAAACAGAAACCGAACATGACGCAACCGTGACACACACAAACACTCACAGAAAATAAATAATTACCAACAAGTATGTTTCCCAATCAGAGACAACGATAGACAGCTGCCTCTGATTGGGAACCATACCCGGCCAACAAAGAAACAGAAACTAGAATGCCCACCCAAATCACACCCCGACCTAACCAAATAGAGAAATAAAAAGGCTCTCTAATGTCAGGGCGTGACAGGAACAGTGGGTTAACTGCCTTGTTCAGGGGCAGAATGACAAAATGAGTTTTACCTTGTGAGCTCGGGGATTCGAGCCAGCAACCTGGCCCAACGCTCTAGCCACGAGGCTACCTGCCACCCCAAGTCCTGTGCCATTATAAGTCCTGTAATTATTTTATATTATATGATTTTATAGTAAGAATAATATAATTGAACTTAGCTGAATGAAATAGAAAGGACATTTTCCCATTACGGAGCGAGTGCGCATATGAAGTGGCTGTGTTGAGTGTAAAAGTGATCACTTGAAACATGTCCTGTACGTAAAATGTTTAATTATTTGACAACTTTAGTTGTGAATGATACAAACCTTAAAATGTTGAGAAAGTCGCAATAAAAGCCTGTGCTTTGTTCCTTGCCTCAGGCTGCACAGCTGTTCTCCTATCAATCTTGTTTTTACTAATATGTTAAATTATTTAAATTGGCCCATTATTAAATGAGCAGGAACAGGGTCAGCGAAGAAAATACATGTAATCTGTATGCACTCGAATAGTGAATGGATGCCACACGCTTTCTGTTTTTGAACGATGCGGGGTAAGCTACTTCGGTTTTATAGAGAAGCTGTGCTTAATATGAGCAGCTGAGAAATAAATATAAGAACACTTATTTCACTTCACGCATCAACCACTGTTTGAGGAGCATGCTCTTGCTGCGTGACAGGTTATATTCCGCCCCAAACTCTGTATGCCATGGGCTCTCCAGCCCTGTTCCTGCAGCTACCCAGTGCTTAATTTGGGAAATATTATGAATAAAATCGGTTTGAGAACATCAATAGTAACATGTTTCCGCAATGAAACATATTTCACAAAACTGTTGACAGCCCCTCTACACGCTCGAGACAGGAATAAAGTAGAGAGGAGGAGATGGAAACCCATGGTGGTGAGACTCTGTAAAGCTACAGGTAATGTGTCACCCAGTTAATTTCAAAATCAAATACAAATTCACTATAATTGTAGGCTAACTGTAAGCCACTCTGCAACAGCATCGCCTAGAGCTATACGTTCTCTCTCAGACTCGTGGATAGACATTTTGGAGCGTAGCATACAGTAACTAGTCCATCCAGTATGCATAATACAGTCCATACTCAAAGGCGATTACTCAAATTGGTTTATTCTAGACCAATTATGTACCTAAGATATCACAAATCAGTTTTGTTTGATGTTTTTCTGCCATGGATAATATGCTATGTATTGTATAGTAACGGCACAAACATCATTTGAATTTGAAATTTTTGGGGGGGCTTTGAAACAACATGCAGAACAACCATGTTTTACACTTAGTTTCAACCTACTGTTGAACTTCTTTCTTCAATTTGATCATTACATTGAGGTGAGTTTTAAAAGCATGATACTGTTTTGATGATATGTGTGTGATGTGATTTTCAATTGCATTTCCATTGATCTCAGTGGTCCTGCTGTAGCTCAGTTGGTAGAGCATGGCGCTTGTAACGCCAGGGTAGTGGGTTCGATCCCCCGGGACCACCCATACGTAGAATATATGCACACATGACTGTAAGTCGCTTTGGATAAAAGCGTCTGCTAAATGGCATATATTATTATTATTATTATCTCAGAGTGGTTAGAGGGACAATAGAGTCCTGAGTACCAGGCCATTAGGACCTGATGGCTGTTAGCAAGTTGGTACTACTAAAGCATGTCCAGAGTGCCTAAGAGGAGATTACCGTGATGGTCACGTGGAATTTTACTGCAGTCATGACTCGGGACTGCCGGTGTGGCGGTAATACGGTCACCGCAACACCCCTTCGCCACACCCTGTGGAAAGCCCTGCAGTTGTGGACAGTACAATTGCCGTACCAGGCGGTGATACAGCCCGACAGGATGCTCTCAATGGTGCATCTGCCAAGCCACATTTCTTCAGTCTCCTGAGGTTGAAGAGGCGCTGTTGCACCTTCTTCACCAAGCTGTCTGTGTGAAGGGACCATTTCAGGTTGCTTTTGAACCTCTTCACTGCGGCTCCGTCGATGTGGATGGGGCGCGTTCTCTCTGCTGTCTCCTGTAGTTCACAATCAGCTCCTTAATTTTGTTGACGTTGAGGGAGAGGTTATTTTCCGAGCACCACTACGCCAGGGCTCTCACCTCTTCCATGTAGGCCAGGGTTCTCCAACTGGCATCCCAAGTTTACTGAGCAACAAATTTTTTTTTTTTTTTGTGGGAATTTAGAATTTTCATTGTTGAACATAAAAAAGACTAAAAACACTAAGAAATCATCTCCAATTGATTTTAGTTTAGAAAATCTGTTCAATCTGTTCCCACGCATAATAGAGAGACGGGATTGTATAGAAATGTAAGCAAGGTTTGAAACAGATTTCAAGCCTTGCTTATGTTTTATTATGTTTTAGTCAAATATGTATCTGTGATCAATTTGCAGTCAATTTCCAGTCTACAAATGATTTGTAATTATGAGTGTGTTCTTAAATTCCCTCTGGAGTGACAGAGTGCTCTCTGGGCGTTTGTAAATTCACAGCATTTCACTCTCCGAGCGTTCAGAGTACACACTGGGCGCTCTGGCCAAGGAGTAGGGTTGATCCAAGCATTCTGAACTCACAATGGTAGTCAATCACCCAAGCTAACTGGCTAAAGTTGGCTAGCTTGCTATCTAGAGTGTTGGTGACTGCATCTGTGCTGCTGGCAACAATTTAATTGAGTTTTTTTTTACAGATGTTTACTGACACCAGTCATACTCAACATGTGTTGTACATTCGTAAACTCAGCGGCTGAATCTAGTTGATGGTCATTGCTGTAGGTTTTCTTATTGTTGGTAATCAGGCCACTGTTGTGTCATCAGCAAACCTGATAATTGAGATGGAGACGTGCGTGGTCACGCAGTCATGGGTGAAAAGGGTGTACAGGAGGGGGCTGTGTACGCACCCCATGGGGTCCTTGTGTTGAGTATCAGCGTGGTGGAGGTGTTGTTGCCTACCTTCACCACTTGGAGTAGGCCTTCAGGAAGTCCAGGACCCAGTTGCACATTGAGGGGTTCAGGCCCCGAACTTAGTGATGATCTTGGAGGGCACGTCGAAGGCTGAGCTGTAGTCACTGAACAGTATTCTTACATTAGGTATTTCTCTTGTCCAGGTGGGATAGAGCAGTGTGCTGTGCAATGGCGATTGCGTCTTCCGTGGATCTGTTGGGGCGATATGTGAATTGTAGTGTGTCTTGGGTGTCGGGTAGGGTGGAGGTGATATGGTCCTTAAATAGCTTCTCAAAGCACTTCATGATGACAGAAGATAGTCATTTTGTTTAGTTTCTTTTCTTTTTTTCCTTATTTTTTTCCCTTTCCCTTTCTTGGGTACAGGAACAATGGTGGACATCTTGAAGCAAGTGGGGACAAAAGACTGGGATATGTAGAGCTCTATTGAATACTGTCTATGTTATCAGTCACCTTGCCATTAAATGTGGTGGTTTATGCATGACCCCATTGAACAAGTTTGATTACTTTCAGAGTTAGCTTAACATGCTACAGTAATGTGCTTGAGCTGGTGAACTGGTAGACCTCACATGAGGTGGCCACAATGAGACACAGGAGGACATTTGAACAGGCGGGGGCCACATTATAGGGGGTCATATTGACAGTCAGAGTTGGAAGTACAAGGTTAACTGGTGGGTGACAGGGTGTTGAAGATAGCAGGGAGAGAGGGAGAGCTCTACGATTTGACCCCATGAGAAAATGGAGGAACAGGGGGCGTGGCAAGTGTCAACGGGGGCCGTGTGGATAAAAGCCTTTTGTTTGTTCAGCACACCTTTCTTCTACAACTTACCACATTCCATCCATGGCATAATGTTGTAGGCCTGCTGTATTGCAAGGGGATTGAAATGTAGGCATCTATGAGTGTTGTTCTTTTAGGTATGTATTGTCTGTATCGCTCAATGGTTCCTGGTTTGTTGAATATGCGTGTAATTGAATTGAAATGTATACATAAAACAAATATTTCAATGATTAGGACTTTTTTTTTTATTGGGACTTTTTGCTAGACTGCAGATCTTTGATTGATAAATCATGAACATTTTCAAACCACAATGACAGGAGGCTGTCTTTTGAGTTCAAAATGTAATCAATATATTACTGGAAATCAATTATAATATATTTTATTTTTCTAACAGCATTTTCTATCCTTGTATGTTTATCATGTCTTAACCCCCTTGGAAACATAGATACCAATCCCCTGTTGTTCTCAAATTTCACCCAGTGAAATGTTGCAATTGCCTAACACGAGACATTGAGGAAAATTGAGAGTCCAAACTGTTGACGATTTTACGTTTCAATATATGTCATCAAGGCCTTGCACTGTATGAGCTCATATATCTGGAGCTCTGTCCTTGTGCAAAAACCCAAAGCTTTGTAAGTTAGTTTCCAGATAGATATATCGGTGCTTGCATTCCATGAACGTCTAGTGTAACGCCAAGGGCCTATATTACCCCCTCCATATCCTCAATGGGAATGTCATGTCTGGGTGGATAGGTGTCCTTCATTGATATGTACGACAGTGACATATACGGTATGAGGATGTTGGGGACGGCCATGAAAATCTCTTCTCTTCCTCTTAAAGTTTGTGCCACAATGGATTGGTGACAAAATTCTTAGTTCAATCTAAAGTTTAGATAGATGTACACTATATAATAATATTTATTGATTTATGAGTGATTTATTGACAGTGAAAGTCATGTACATTTGGATTATATCGACACATCTTTAGCCTTGTAACTGTGATTTGCTTCCAGGAAGAATCAACGTCTGGTGGACCGCAGCTTCAAAATGGCCTATGTTTATCCAATAGAAAGTTTGGGAGAAATTCCCAACGGTAATATACATTTGGTGCATAGCCATTGGCTTAATCTCCTATCAATCATCTCTGACAACACCTCCCCCCATCTTGTGTACCTCAGTTTATGCATTCAACTGTTGTAACATGGAGATTTCAGAAAATATAGCTAGCTGCTTTCCCCATAAGCGTAACACACATTGACCACAGATTTGGACAACGTATAGCCGGCAGAGCTGCCTCCTACATTAAGTTAGCTAGCTAGCTCTAGTAGCTTCTCAAATTCAGGGGAATGTTTGCTCGCACACATGTTTCTGATTCTAAGCGATGCCTTGCAGTTGTGTGATTCGCTAAGATCAAATAATCATAAACACTTTACTCAGTAAGTTAACTCCCACGAGGACAGATGAGTCATTGGTGTTCCAGGCTCAAAGCCTGGGGGCGAGGTTAGGTCTGAGGTAGAATAGTACGTAGGACAAAGTGTAACCAATACTTTGGATTTGATCAAAAGTTCACGCAAGCATCCTTTTACATTTTGTAATCCTTTTTTTCCAGAATGGGTCAATTCTTTATTCGTTTTTGATTGATCACCTGTCATTTATTTTTTTAAATGCGCCAACTTCAGACCTATGCCCTTAGCTGCAGTGCTGCTCAATGTAGCCTACAAATGCCACCAAAGCTATTATTTACTTAATTGAAACAGAATGCAGGAGACCGCCATCTCCGATCTAACTTTTCCCTACTGGAAGACGCAAGTCATCCAGTTCAAGATTGGCTAGCTCTCAAAAAAAAAAAATCTACCTGGATTTTCCAAGGGATGGCCTTTGATAGATGGGCAGACCCCACAGTGAATAATGTGACAATGTGATCAGGAAATGTCTCCAATAAGCCCCAGAGGAACAAATCTGTCCCCAGGATGTGTATTTTAAGGCCAGCCATCCTTCTCAGGGAGGGAGAGAGGGGCCCCTTGTCTCCTAGAATTGAGTCTTGAAATGGGTGAGAGGTGGGGGTGGAGGGCGACTGTGGGGGCAAGTAGAGCAAAGGGGTTATCGAGGATAATGGGAAACCAGAATGGCACAGTGAAGCCGAATAGATTTGGGGAAATGACAGTCCGAAGGCCATCTTTGGCAGGAAAGTTGAAATATGGACTAATAGTAGAAGGGGGGTGGTGACGGCTAGAGTTGGTGGGAGGTTGGAGGGGCAATGGATGTTTGAGTGGTGTGAACGGAGATTTAGCGCTTTGGGTGTCCGGTGTGTGTGTGAAGTAGAGGGAAGGGGGTGTGTGCGTAGAGGCGGAAGCCCAGTGGATTTGGGCCTCATGTAAAATAGAAGGTGGCGGAGTGGGGAGTTAGCCCGGTAAGTTAAGTTGGCATGCTGGCCTGTTTATCGGAGGGATGTGAGGGAGAGAGTGAGGGTTAAACTGGGGAGGAATGAGCAGAGTCATCAGGCTGCTGTAACATGATGCTCCACAGTGATTGCCGGTGGCAGCTGGGCAGCCACCGTATCTGTGTGTGAGCTTGCGTGTGTCATGTGTATGTGTGTGAATGTATGGTTATCTATAATTGTGTTTTTATGTGTATCAATGTATATACACTGAGTTTACAAAACATTAGGAACACCTGCTCTTTCCATGACATAGACTGACCAGGTGAATCCAGGTGAAAACTATGATCCCTTATTGATGTCACTTCAATCATTGTAGATGAAGGGGAGGAAACAGGTTAAAGAAGGATTTTTAAGCATTGAGACAATTGAGACATGGATTGTGTATGTATGCCATTCAGAGGGTGAATGGGCAAGACAAAATATTTAAGTGCCTTGAACGGAGTATGGTAGTAGGTGCCAGGCGCTCCAGTTTGAGTGTGTCAAGAACTGCAACGCTACTGTGTTTTTCACACTCAACAGTTCCCTGTGTGTATCAAGAATGGTCCATCACCCAAAGGACATCCAGCCAACTTAATTTAGGCTGTTCTGAGGGCAAAAGGGGGTGCAACTCAATATTTTGAAGGTGTTCATAATGTTTGTACACACTGTGTGTGTGTGTGTGTGTGTGTGTGTGTGTGTGTGTGTGTGTGTGTGTGTGTGTGTGTGCGTGTGTGCGTGTGTGCGTGCGCGCGTGCGTGCGTGCGTGCGTGCGTGCCGTATGACTGTTTGTGTCACTGTGTGGGCATCTTGGCACCAATTCCTCTGACCAACCTGCCTCTGTGCCTCACCTCTGAAAACACACTGAATTGACTCAGTCACATATTCTGTGTCAGTATACAGGATATCGTAGCAGCCTCTAGTCCCCCAGTTCACTGCTCAGACGCTTGCTGTTGTATCTGCCTGGCTTGGCTTGTGACACACAGTGCACTTGTCTACAGCAAATTTGTAACTTCTCCTGCTGTTAGATGAAAAGACTCAGAAGGCCCAGATGTCTACAGAGATTTAAAGGAATTCCAACTCCAGGGTGGATCACCACAGGTGATAATGTCACAAGGTAATAAACACTACCACGCACGCTATTGAATAAATTGATGAAGGGTGAGTTCCCCAAAGCTTTCATAGGACTACGGTCATCATAAGATCCCACTTAAAGAGCATTGTTAGCATCTGAGCTGACATTAACTATGAACTGTAACTTTAGCTACCTAGCTAACTAACTTGGCTAACTGAAGGGCAAAACAATTCACTTTACAGTTAGCTATCGCAGCACTCTTTGTTAGCAAACTTAACAGTTATTCCAGGTGGCTCCACTAATGACTATGCTGAACATTTTACATTTGTAAAGTAGTATTTATTAGGAACCCCAATTAGCTGCTGCCGAGGCAGAATCAAAACAACAAGTGAAATACATAATATATACCGAGCAAAAATATAAACGCAACATGTAAAGTGCTGGTCCCATGTTTCATGAGATGAAATGAAAGATCCCAGAAATGTTCATAAGCTCAAAATGCTCATTTCTCAAAAATGTTCTCAAATTTGTTTACATTCCTGTAGCGAGCATTTGTCCATCCACCTGACATGTGTGGCATATCAATAAGCTGATTAGACAGCATGATCATTATGCTTTTAGACTTCCACAAGTCTGGTTCATCCTTGGGAGCAATTTCCAAACGGTACCACTTTCATCTGAAATATCCTCTGGTCTGATGAAACAAAAATAGAATTGTTTGGCCATAATAACTATCGTTATGTTTGGAGGAAAAAGGGGGAGGCTTGCAATTTGTAAGTCGCTCTGGATAAGAGCGTCTGCTAAATGACTTAAATGTAAATGTAAATGTAACACCATCCCAACCGTAAAGCACGGGGGGTGGCAACCTTATGTTGTGGGGGTGCTTTGCTGCAGGAGGGACTGGTGCACTTCACAAAATAGATGGCATCATGAGGTAAGGAAAATTATGTGGATTAATTGAAGCAACATCTCAAGACATCAGTCAGGAAGTTAAAGCTTGGTGGCAAATGAGTCTTCCAAATGGACAATGACCCCAAGCATATCCAAAGTTGTGGTAAAATGGCTTAAGGATAACAAAGTTAAGGTATTGGAGTGGCCATCACAAGCCCTGACCTCAATCCTATAGAAAATGTGTGGGCAGAACTGAAAAAGCATGTGCTTGCAAGGAGGCCTACAAACCTGACTCAGTTACACATGCTCTGTCAGGAGGAATGGGCCAAAATTCACCCAACTTATTGTGGGAAGCTTGTGGAAGGCTACCCAAAACGTTTGACCCAAGTTAAACAATTCAAAGGCAATGTTACCAAATACTAATTGAGTGCATGTAAACTTCTGACCCACAATGAATGTGATGAAAGTAATAAATGCTGAAATAAATAATTCTCTCTACTATTATTCTGACATTTCACATTCTTAAAATAAAGTGGTGATCCTAACTGACCTAAGACAGGGAATTTTTACTGGGATTAAATGTCAGGAATTGTGAAAACCTGAGTTTAAATGTATTTGGCTAAAGTAAACTCCAGATTTGTAATTCCTGGAAGTTGAAAATGTCCCAGTTTTTCCATGACCTGCTTACTCACCATACTCACCCATTGAGAATATTTGGGATGCTCTGGATCAACATGTTAGACAGCGTAGCGTGTTCCAGTTCCCGCCAATACCCAGCAACTTCGCACAGCCATTGAGGAGGAGTGGGAAAACATTCCACAGGCCACATTCAACAGCCTGATCAACTCTATGCGAAGGACATATGTCACGCTCATGAGGCTAATGGTGGTCACACCAGATACTAACATTTTTTTTTAATCAACGCCTCTACCTACTTTTGTAGGTTTCTGTGACCAACAGACAGATATCTGTATTCCCAGTCATGTGAACTCCATAGATTAGGGCCATCGTTTACATCCAAGATGGCGTAGAAAGTCAGACGTCTTTGTCCTGTCGTGTCCCTTGTATATATAATTTTACATCTTTTTCGTCGCATATCCTTTAAAATATTTAGCTAAACCTCAACATCTAAATACTCTGTGACCTGTTATTTTTATCCCCGGATTCCTACCGCACACTGAACATTTTCATCTGGATCTTCACAACTAGCTAACCGCAATCCCGGATGACTACTCCTGGCTAGTGTTTCCATCCCAGAGCAAGCACCAATTAGCTTTGAAGCTAGCACGGCCAGCGCTCCTGTGCTACCACCGAAGTATACTCCTGGGCTACAATATCCGGACCCCTTCTACAGCCGGTACAGGGCATGGAACCCCGCAGATCCCCTACGACTGGAATACCAACATAATCTGCCCGAGGACTCCAACAGGCCCCTCAGGCGTGACGCCCGCTGAAGGACCATTATGCTAACCAGCTAGGCCTGCTAGCTACCTAGAGCTACTTCGAACCCTACTAATTCCACGACTGGTCTATCGACGTCACCGCACGAAGAGGCAAAAACAGACTTACCCCAATCACGACGTCCCCCAAAGGCTAACTTTCTAGCCCCTGCTATCTGCTTGCTTGCTAACCCGGTCTGCTAACTGCTAGCTTGCCTGCCCGGTCTGCTAACTGCTAGCCCTTGCTAACTGCTTGCTTGCTAACCCGGTCTGCTAACTGCTAGACCCTGCTAACTGCTTGCTAACTTGGCCTGCTAACTGCTAGCTTGCCCTGGCCTGCTAACTGCTAGCTTACCTGCCCGGTCTGTAACTGCTAGCTTGCCCCGGTCTACTAGCTGCTAGCTTGATTAGCCCGGCCTACTAACTGTTAGCTTGTTAGCATCGGCCTGCTAACTGTCTGAATCGCCGTGTCCCCAGCCAGCCCAACCACTCACTGGACCCATATGTTCACATTGGCTACGCATGCCTCTCTAATATCAATATGCCTTGTCCATTACTGTCCTGGTTAGTGATTACTGTCTTATTTCACTGTAGAGCCTCTAGCCCTGCTCAATATGCCTTAACTTTTTTATGGCTGCAGGGGCAGTATTGAGTAGCTTGGATGAAAGGTGCCCATATCAAACGGCCTGCTCCTCAGTCATAGTTGCTAATATTAGCATATTATTATTAGTATTGGATAGAAAATACTCTGAAGTTTCTAAAACTGTTTTTTAATTATGTCTGTGAGTATAACAGAACTCATATAGCAGGCAAAAACCTGAAATTCTACTTCCTGTTTTTTTTCTGGAGGTGGCATATTTTCAACCAAGGTCTCATTGAAATTACAGCGAAATATGGATAAGTTTTCACTCCCTACGCCTTCCACTAGATGTCAGCAGTCAATAGAACTATGTCTGATGACTCTAATGTGAAGGGGGTAAATTGACACAGGAAATAGTCACCACAGCCATGAGTGGACCATGCTTTCACCAGGCGTGTTCACAGGGGAAGGACTTGCGTTCCACCGCTCATCTGAAGTAATTCTAATTCTCCGGTTGGAACGTTATTCAAGATATATGTAAACAACATTATAAAGATTGATTCAGTACATCGTTTGACATGTTTCTACTGACTGTTACGGAACTTTTGGACATTTCGTCACGTTATAGTGGACGCGCTTTGTGACTTTGGATATGTTTACCAAACGTGCTAACCAAAGTAGCTAATTGGACATAAATAACAGACATTTTCGAACAAATTAAGCATTTATTGTGGACCTGGGATTTCTAGGACTGCATTCTGATGAAGTTCATCAAAGGTAAGGAAACATTTATCATGTATTTTCTGGTTTCTGTTGACTCCAACATGGAGGCTAATTTGGCTACTGTTCTGAGTGCCGTATCAGATTATTGCAAGGGTTGTTTTTTCTGTAAGCTTTAAAAAAATCTGACACAGTGGTTGCATTAAGGAGAGGTATATCTATAATTCCATGTGTATAACTTGTATTATCATCTACATTTAATGATGAGTATTTCTGTTAAAACGATGTGGCTATGCAAAATCACTTGATGTTTTTGGAACTAGTGAATCTAAATAGCCAACTCAGATTTTTTTATATAAATATGAACTTTATCAAACAAAACATGCATGTATTGTGTAACAGGAAGTCCTATGATTGTCATCTGATGAAGATAATTCAAGGTTAGTGATTCATTTTATCTTTATTTATGCTTTTTGTGAATGCTATATTTTGCTGGATAATGGCTGTGCTTATTGTGGTTTTGTGGAGACCTAACATAATCGTTTGTAGTGCTTTCGCTGAAAAGCCTATTTGAAATCGGACACGTTGGTGGGATTAACAACGAGAATAGCTTTAAAATGATATAAGACACATGTATGTTTTAGGAATTGTAATTATGAGATTTCTGTGGTTTGAATTTGGCGCCCTCTATTTTCACTGGTAGTTGTCATATCGACTGGTAGTTGTCATATCGATCCCGATATTGCAGCCATAACAGGTTAACCAACCGTGTTGTTCCACCTCCTACATATGCGATGACATCACCTGGTTTAAACATCTCTAGAGACTGTATCTCTCTCTTCATTACTCAATGCCTAGGTTTACCTCCAATGTACTCACATCCTACCTTACCTTTGTCTGTACACTATGCCTTGAATCTATGCTATCGTGCCCAGAAACCTGCTCCTTTTACTCTCTGTTCTGAACGTGCTAGATGGCCAGTTCGTATAGTCTTTAGCCGTACCCTTATCCTACTTCCTCTCTGTTCCTCTGGTGATGTGGAGGTTAATCCAGGTCCTGCAGTGCCTAGCTCCACTCCCACCCCCAGGTGCTCTCATTTGTTGACTTCTGTAAACGCAAAAAGCCTTGGTTTCATGCATGTTAACATTAGAAGCCTACTCCCTAAATGTGTTTTACTCACTGCTTTAGCACACTCTGCCAACCCAGATGTCTTAGCCGTGTCTGAATCCTGGCTTAGGAAAACCACCAAAAACCCTGAACTCTCCATTGCTAACTATAACGTTTTCCGCCAAGATAGAACTGCCAAAGGGGGCGGTGTTGCAATCTACTGCAAAGATAGCCTGCAGTCTGTACCCAAACAATTTGAGCTTCTACATCTAAAAATTCACCTTTGCAGAAACAAGTCTCTCACGGTTGCCGCTTGCTATAGACCTCCCTTTTCCACCAGCTGTGCCCTCGATACCATATGTGAATTGATTGCCCCCATCTATCTTCTGAGCTCGTGCTACTAGGTGACCTAAACTGGGACATGCTTAACACCCCGGCCATCCTACAAAATCAACTTGATGCCCTCTATCTCACACAAATTATCAATGAACCTACCAGGGACAACCCCAAATCAGTATACACGGGCACCCTCATAGATGTCATCCTAACTAATTCACCCTCCAAATACACCTCTGCTGTTTTCAATCAAGATCTCAGCGATCACTGCCTTATTGCCTGCATCCGTAATGGGTCTGCGACCAAACGACCACCCCTCATCACTGTCAAACGCTCCATGAAACACTTCTGCGAGCAGGCCTTTCTAATCGACCTGGCCGGGGTATCCTGGAATGACATTGACCTCATCCCGTCAGTAGATGATGCCTGGCTATTATTTGAAAGTGCCTTCCTCACCATCTTAAATAAGCATGCCCCTCTCAAAAAATTTAGAACTAGGAATAGATACAGTCCTTGATTCACTCCAGACCTGTCTGCCCTTGACCAGCACAAAAACATCCTGTGGCGTTCTGCATTAGCATCGAATAGTCCCCGTAATATGCAACTGTTCAGGGAAGTTAGGAACAAATATACACAGGCAATTAGAAAAGCTAAGGCAAGCTTTTTCAAACAGAAATTTGCATCCTGTAGTACTAACTCAAAAAAGTTCTGGGACACTGTAAAGTCCATGGAGAATAAGAGCACCTCCTCCCAGCTGCCCACTGCTCTGAGGCTAGGAAACACTGTCACCACTGATAAATCCACTATAATTGAGAATTTCAATAAGCATTTCTCTATGGCTGGCCATGCTTTCCACATGGCTTCCCCTACCCCGGTCAACTGCCCGGTACCCTCCACAGTAACCCGCCAAAGCACCCACCATTTCTCCTACCCAAATCCAGATAGCTGATGTTCTGAAAGAGCTGCAAAGTCTGGACCCCTACAAATCACCTGGGCTAGACAATCTGGACTCTCTCTTTCTAAAATGATTTGCTGAAATTGTTGCAACCCCTATTACTAGCCTGTTCAACCTCTCTTTCGTATCGTCTGAGATTCCCAAAGATTGGAAATCTACCACGGTCATCCCCCTCTTCAAAGGGGGTGACACTCTAGACCCAAACTGCTACAGACCTATATCTATCCTACCCTGTCTTTCTAAGGTCTTCGAAAGCCAAGTTAACCTGTTGACGGGTTAGGGTTCCCATTTGGGAACGACATCCTCCCACGTTCAGCTGGAAGGTGGAGCATGGAACTCAAAAATATTCTTAGAAATAATAATATAATAATATATGCCATTTAGCAGACGCTTTTATCCAAAGCGACTTACAGTCATGTGTGCATACATTCTACGTATGGGTGGTCCCGGGGATCGAACCCACTACCCTGGCGTTACAAGCGCCATGCTCTACCAACTGAGCTACAGAAGGACCACCTCCACATATTAACAAGTCCAATAGCTCAAATGAAAGATAAACACCATCATCTACCCAGCAAGTCAGATTTCTAAAATGTTTTACGGCGAAAACATAGCACATATTTATGTCAAACCACCACCGAAGACACAGCTAATTTGCATAGCCAAGTTGAACAAAATATACAATCAACAAACGCAGGATTAAAAGAAAAATAATGCACTAACCTTTTGAAAATCTTCATCAGATGACAGTAATAGAACATGTTACACAGTATATTTATGTTTTTTTCAATAATATGCTATATATATCCATAAATCTCTGTTTACAATGACGCATTGTTCAAAAAATGCTACTCAAATGTCCTGAGAAATGACGATAGCTCCGGCAGATAACGTCAGATAACAAGCAATACACATCATAAACTTTGACTAAATATACATGTTCTACATATATATAGAAAGATACACTTCTTTTAAATGCAATCGCTGTGTTACATTTATTTTTAACTTTACAGAATTCGTTCTCTAGGCTATAACATGAGACGGTGCTCAGAAATTAGCATTATGTCTCCTCTATCTTGGAGTCCACAGAAACCCAAATTTACCACATAAATATTCCCTTACCTTTGATGTTCTTCCATCAGAAGACCTGGAAGGAATTATACTTACCAAATACAGCGTTTAGTTTTGCAGTCTGTGTCTTTAGGTTATCAAACGCGACATATTTTGGTTGAAATGCAGCCAAAATTCAAGTGGATGCGCACCAAAACGTCAAAATGACATATTATATGTCGACTAAACTGATCAAACTAAGTTCAGAATCAAGCTTTAGCATGTTATAAAGGTGGACAACAATCCTAAGCACGAACAGAAACACACACATCGTTTAGTCAACCCTGGAAGAAAGAGAGCACTGGAGCCGAGGCGCGCATGAGAGTAACCTGTTTTTTCGCGTGACCGGAAGGTTTCACCCCGCCAAAAGTCTCGTGAGCGTGCGATTCTCACAATGAGAAGCCCCATTGAAAGCAGACATCGCGCTGAAGACAGAGAATCTGTTCCTGGGTCTGTAGCTGCTTGGGAAGGGTGGGAGCGATGACATCAAAGTTGGGCCAATTTTTCTGATGACAAGAGAGTTTGGGAGAATGGCTGCCCTGAGAGTTCTGCTTTACATACAGACATAATTTAAACTGTTTTAGAAGCTTTAGAGTGTTTTCTAATCAATAATAATTATTATACGCATATAATAGCAATTTTTGACAGATTTATTTTCTGTTTACTATGGGCACGCAATTCCTCCAAAGGGGGCAGTAGTCAGCCCTATCTTTAACAGGTTTTAACTTACCTAATTTGCACTCACTGTATATAGACTTTTTGTTTTCTTTTGTTCTACTGTATTATTGACTGTATGTTTTGTTTATTCCATGTGTAACTCTGTGTTGTTGTATGTGTCGAATTGCTACGCTTTATCTTGGCCAGGTCGCAGTTGCAAATGAGAACGTGTTAAATAAAGGTGAAATAAATAAAACATTTAAATCATGAATTAATTTCAATTGACTGATTTCCTTATAGGAACTGTAACTCAGTAAAATCTTTAAAATTGTTGCATGTTGTGTTTGTATAGCACTACATTTATATTACAATTTAGTCATTTAGCAGATGCTCCCATCCATAGCGACCCACATCTAGTGCATTCATCACAAGATAGCCAGGCGAGACAACCACATGTTGCATATCACTAAATAATACAATACATAATACAATGCATAATACAATATAAAATACATAAACATTTCTGTGTGTCTTTTCACAGTCCCTGTCATGCCGCAAGATGTACTTTTATCTGTTTTCTTTTATCTGTTTTTTTTGCTAGCTTGAGTTACCTGGGGTGGCAGAGAGTTCTATGTAGTCATGGCTCTATTTAATACGGTTCGTTTCCCAGCCTCTGATCTGGACCTGGGGAATGTGAAGAGACCTCTGGTTGCATGTCTGTGTGGTACCGATGAGTGTCCGAACAATGTGCCAAGTGCTTGAACAAAGTTTGGTGCCTTCAACACCTCGCAGAAAGACCAATAGCGATGCGGTCAATCTCTCCTCAACTTTGAGCCAGGAGAGATTGACATGCATGTTATTGACATTCGCTCTCCGTGTACATCTAAGTGCAATACGTGCCTGTTCTGTTCTGGACCAACTGCAATTTGCCTATGTTCTTCTTTGCCGCACCTGACCACACAACTGGGCAGTAGACTAGGTGTGACAAAACTAGGGCATGTAGGACCTGTGTGGTTGATTTAGATGTCAAGAAAGCAGAGCAATGCCTTATCATGGACATACCTCTTCCCATTTTAGCAACCATTGAGTCTATATGTTTTGGCCATGACAGCTTCCTATCTAGAGTTACACACAACAGTGTAGTCCCAATCGCCACATTATTCAATGATAGATCTAGATGAGGTTTAGGGTTGAGCAAGTGATTTGTCCCAAAAACAATGATTTTAGTTTTTGAATATTTAGCACCAGCCTATTGCTATTTACCACTCCTATAACTGACTGGAACTCTATTTTAAGGGTGTCAGTTATTTATTTTACTGTTGTAGCTGATGTGTATACTGTTGAGTCACCAGCGTACATAGATACACAGACTTTATTCAAGGTCAGTGGAGGGTCATTAGTAAAAACAGAAAACAATAATGGCCCAAGCCGGCTACCCTGCGGTACTCCACACTCAAATTAATTTTCATTAGAGAGGCTTCCAATAAAGAAAAACATCTGTGTTCTAATAGATAAGTAATTATCAATCCATGATAAGGCGGATGATGTAAATAAAGCCACTACTTACTATTTTCTACATTGTATAATAAATGTGAAGACATCAAAACTATGAAATGACATATATGGAATCATGTAGTAACCTACTTTTTTTTGTTGAACAAATCCAAATATATTTTATAGTTTAGATTCTTCAAAGTAGCCACCCTTTTCCTTGATGACAGCTTTGCACACTCTTGGCATTCTCTCAACCATCTTCATGAGAAATGCTTTTCCAACAGTCTTGCAGGAGTTCCCACATATACTAAGCAATTGTTGGCTGCCTTTCCTTCACTTTGCGGTCCAACTCATCCCAGACTATCTCAATTGGGTTGAGGTCGGGTGATTGTGGAGGCAAGGTCATCTAATGCAGCACTCCATCTCTCTCCTTGGTCAAATAGCATATACACAGCCTGGAGATGTGTTTTGGGTCATTGTCCTGTTGGGAAATAAATGATAGTCCACTAAGCGTAAACAAGGTGGGATGCTGCATCGCTGCAGAATGCTGTGGTAGCCATGCTGGTTAAGTGTGCCTTGAATTCTAAATAAATCACAACAGTGTCACCAGCAAAGCACCCCCACACCATCACACATGCGTAGAGCATCTGTTCACCTACTCTGTGTCTCACAAAGACATGGCGGTTGGAACCAAAAATCTCAAATTTGGACTCATCAGACCAAAAGACAGATTTCCACTGGTCTAATGTTCAATGCTCGTGTTTCTTGGTCCAAGAAAGTCTCTTATTCTAATTGGTGTCCTTTTAGTAGTGCTTTATTTGCAGCAATTCAACCATCAAGGCCTGATTCATGCAGTCTCTTCTGAACAGTTGATGTTGAGATGTGTCTCTTACTCGAACTCTGTGAAGCATTTATTTGGGCTGCAATCTTAGGTGTAGTTAACTCTAATGAACTTACCTCTGCACCAGATGTAACTCTGGGTCTTCCTTTCCTGTGGCGGTCCTCATGAGAGCCAGTTTCATCATAGCGATTGAAAGTTCTTGAAATGTTCTGTATTCTGTGACCTTTGTCTTAAAGTAATGATGGACTGCTATTTCTCTTTGCTTATTTGAGCTGTTCTTGCCATAATATGTGACCCGTTTCAGGAAACTAGGCGTATGTCGTGGGTCACTACTTCACAGGGGAGCCGTTTGAAAGTGAACGTTGCCTTAACAACAAACTTGTATGCCATCTGTAAATACAAAAAAAATGTTAAATTATGAGCCTAGTTGGTTTAGCCAAAGAAAAAGGGGCAACTTCCCGCTAGCCATGATTGGCTGAGAGAAGGAGTTGGCTGGACATGCTGAGAGATGAGTTTGGTTTGGTCTGCCATATAGCATGCTTCTGTCTATTTGAGCTGGTCATGATGTCTAGGTAATTCTGTCTAAAAAAATTATGTATTGTGTAATAAAATTGCATAAGTGTTGCTCTCCACTTTCTGGAGGACTGAGTTTTGAAATCAGTGGAATTAGAGTATGATGGCTAAGGAGATGGAGAAAACACCTCTCTGGATTACCTCTTCAAACCTAAGAAAAACCATGGCATCCGAAAGGAGATGCGTCCAACCATGAGTGGTGTATATGGGTAAGAAAGTCTGGCTAGCTACATTTTCAGATATTACACATTTCTAATTTTGACAGAAAGAGCCATTTGCTTGGCTAGCTATAACCTAATTTTAGCTAGCTAACATTGAACCTGGTTGGTTAGCTACCTGCAGATTCATGAAGGGTAGTAACGTCATAAGTTGTGATTATGGTTCATTGTTTACCTAGCTAGCTAACTAATGTTAGCTGGCTGACTCGCTAGCTAACGTTACATGTATGATCTTATTATTTGTATCTCAGAGCTATGTGCTTGGCTAGCTAGAGCCTAATGTTAGCTAGCTAACTTTGAACTTGGTTGGTTAGCTACCTGCAGATTCAGGCAGGGTAGTATCGTCATGAGTAGCTAGCTAGCTATATGTCTTAACAAAAGACTCCACTATGCAAGTAACCATTTCGGGGCAAGTAACCATTGCGGTCATAAATTCAGTTTGGCCATCTACTCAGATTTCAGAGCACTCTCGTCTGAGTGTGCCAGGGACCGCAGAAAAACTGCTGAATTTGCGAATGTTCAACACCCATTGAATATGGCTGGTTTCAGTAAACTCATCGGCCAGAGCGTTGGTGTGTGCTCTGAACGCGAAACGCTCTGAATTTACGAAAAGACAATCTGAGTCACCAACACTCTGGATAACATGAAAGCCTAACTAGCTCTGCTAGGGTGAGTAATGTTCAGTGTGTTGTTCTCTCTCACTTAGATGACTGGAAGTAGCTTGCAAGTTGCAACTTGCAACTTGACTGCTGTTGTTAGTACATTTGTATCAACCCTTAAAGAGATGGGTGGTGCTAAAGCTTAAGAGGGTGTGAATGATACTGAATGGGTGTAAAAAAAGAAGGGCTCAAAAGTGAGTCTGTAAGTTTATCAACTCAACTGTAGTGTATGATATACCATTTTGTAGCTCTGTCTCTACTTTTATTCAATGTAAAAAAACACAATTTCAAATTTTGAGCTTGTCGGTCACATATGGACTTGGTCTTTTACCAAATAGGGCTATCTTCTGTATGATTGGCTCAAACGCATTAAGGAGGAAATAAAATGCATTCCAGATGACTACCTCTGGTTGAGCCAATTTGAAGCTGGTTGAGAGAATGCCAAGAGTCTGCAAAGCTGTTATTTAGGCAAAGGGTGCCAACTTTGAAGAATCTCAAACATAAAATATATTTTAATTTGTTTGACACTTTTTGGGTTAGTGCATGATTCCATATGTGTTATTTCATAGTTTGTCTTCACTATTCTACTACGATGTAGAAAATAGTAAAAATAAAGAAAAACCCTTGAATGAGCAGGTGTGTCCAAACTTTTGACTGGTACTGTAAATATATATATATACAGTGCATTCGAAAAGTATTCAAGACCCATTGATTTTTTTCAACAATTTTTACATTACAACCTTATTCTAAAATTGATTAAATTGCCTTTTTCCATCATTAATCGGCACACAATACCCAATAATGACATAGCAAAAACTAGTTTTTAGAAAAAATTACAAATGTATAAAAAAAATGTAAAAAAGGAAATATCACATTTACATAAGTATTCAGACCGTACACTTAGTACTTTAAAGCACCTTTGGCAGGGATTACAGCCTTGAGTTTTCTTGGCTATGACACTACAAGCTTGGCACACAATGGGAGTTTCTCCCATTCTCCCACTCCACTCAAGCTCTGTTAGGTTGGATGGGGAACGTCGCTGTACAGCTATTTTCAGGTCTCTCTAGAGATGTTCGATCGAGTTCAAGTCCGGGCTCTAGCTTGGCCACTGAAGGACATTCAGAGACTTGTTCGAAGCCACTGCTGCATTGTCTTTGCTGTGTTCTTTGGGTCCTTGTCCTGTTTGAAGATGAACCTTCGCCCCAGTCTGTGGTCCTGAGCACTCTGGAACAGATTTTCATCAAAGATCTCTCTGTACTTTTCTCAGTTCATCTTTCTCTCAATCGTGACTAGTCTCTCAGTCCCTGCCGCTGAAAAACATCCCCACAACATGATGCTGCCACCACCATGCTTCACCGTAGGGATGGTGCCAGGTTTCCTCCAGATGTGACCCTTGGCATTCAGGCCAAAGAGTTCAATCTCGATTTCATCAGACCAGAGAATTTCTCAAGGTCAGAGTCCTTTCGGTGCCTTTTGGCAAACTCTAACACGGAACCCAAACCGACTGCATGCGTGCACCATTGTGCATACATGTATTTTGTCCCCCTACAACAAACGCAATCACGACACGCAGGTTAAAATATCAAAACAAACTCTGAACCAAACATGTATGGCAATTTAGCTAGCTAGCAGCACTGCTAGCGAATTTGTCCTATTTAGCTAGCTTGCTGTTGCTAGTTATTTTGTCCTGGGATATAAACATTGAGGTGTTATTTTACCTGAAATGCACAAGGTCTAATCTACTACTCCGACAATTAATCCACACATGAAATGGTCAACCGAATCGTTTCTAGTTCTCTCTCCTCTCTCCAGGCGGTTTCATCTTTGAACTTATATGGTGATTGGCATCTAAACTTTCATAGTAGTACCACGACGACCGGCAAAACAGTTCATCTTTCAATCACCCCCGTGGGTGTAACCAATGAGGAGATGGCACGTGGGTACCTGCAATGAGATGGCACGTGGGTACCTGCTTTTGTAAACCAATGAGGAGATGGGAGAGGCAGGACTTGCAGCGCGATCTGTGTCAGAAATAGGAATGACTTCTATTTTAGCCCTTGGCAACGCAGATGCTCGTTGGCGCGCGCAAGCAGTGTGGGTGCAATAATTGAATAACATGGATTTCTACATTTATTTTGCAATGCACACGACGTGTTCGGTCTGGTCAGCATGTTAGTGGGCTGTCATGTGCCTTTTACTGAAGAGTGCCTAATAAAGGCCTGGTTGGTGGAGTGCTGCAGAGATGGTTGTCCTTCTGGAAGGTTCTCCCTTCTCCACAGAGGAACTCTGGAGGGATACTGGGGTGCAAAGGAGCAAAAAAACAATATGGGGATGAAGTAGTTGGGTGGACTATTTACAAATGGGCAATGTACAGGTGCAATGATCTGTAAGCTGTTCTGATGCTTAAAGTTAGTGATGGAGATATGAGTCTCCAGCTTCAGTGATTTTTGCAATTCGTTCCAGTCATTGGCGGAAGAGAACTGGAAGGAAATGCGTCCAAAGGAGGAATTGGCGCGTGCTGCTATGGTAACCAGTGAGCTGAGATTAGGCGGGGCTTTACCTAGCAAAGATTTATAGATGACCTGGAGCCAACGAGAGCATACAGGTCGCAGTGGTGGGTAGTATATACAGTGCCTTGCGAAAGTATTCGGCCCCCTTAAACTTTGCGACCTTTTGCCACATTTCAGGCTTCAAACATAAAGATATAAAACTGTATTTTTTTGTGAAGAATCAACAACAAGAGACACACAATCATGAAGTGGAACAACATTTATTGGATATTTCAAACTTTTTTAACAAATCAAAAACTGAAAAATTGGGCGTGCAAAATTATTCAGCCCCCTTAAGTTAATACTTTGTAGCGCCACCTTTTGCTGCGATTACAGTTGTAAGTCGCTTGGGGTATGTCTCTATCAGTTTTGCACATCGAGAGACTGAAATTTTTTCCCATTCCTCCTTGTAAAACAGCTCGAGCTCAGTGAGGTTGGATGGAGAGCATTTGTGAACAGCAGTTTTCAGTTCTTTCCACAGATTCTCGATTGGATTCAGGTCTGGACTTTGACTTGGCCATTCTAACACCTGGATATGTTTATTTTTGAACCATTCCATTGTAGATTTTGCTTTATGTTTTGGATCATTGTCATGTTGGAAGACATATCTCCGTCCCATTCTCAGGTCTTTTGCAGACTCCATCAGGTTTTCTTCCAGAATGGTCCTGTATTTGGCTCCATCCATCTTCCCATCAATTTAAACCATCTTCCCTGTCCCTGCTGAAGAAAAGCAGGCCCAAACCATGATGCTGCCACCACCATGTTTGACAGTGGGGATGGTGTGTTCAGGGTGATGAGCTGTGTTGCTTTTATGCCAAACATAACGTTTTGCATTGTTGCCAAAAAGTTCAATTTTGGTTTCATCTGACCAGAGCACCTTCTTCCACATGTTTGGTGTGTCTCCCAGGTGGCTTGTGGCAAACTTTAAACAACACTTTTTATGGATATCTTTAAGAAATGGCTTTCTTCTTGCCACTCTTCAATAAAGGCCAGATTTGTGCAATATACGACTGATTGTTGTCCTATGGACAGAGTCTCCCACCTCAGCTGTAGATCTCTGCAGTTCATCCAGAGTGATCATGGGCCTCTTGGCTGCATCTCCGATCAGTCTTCTCCTTTGTATGAGCTGAAAGTTTAGAGGGATGGCCAGGTCTTGGTAGATTTGCAGTGGTCTGATACTCCTTCCATTTCAATATTATCGCTTGCACAGTGCTCCTTTGGATGTTTAAAGCTTGGGAAATATTTTTGTATCCAAATCCAGCTTTAAACTTCTTCACAACAGTATCTCGGACCTGCCTGGTGTGTTCCTTGTTCTTCATGATGCTCTCTGCTCTTTTAATGGACCTCTGAGACTATCACAGTGCAGGTGCATTTATACAGAGATTTGATTACACACAGGTGGATTGTATTTATCATCATTAGTCATTTAGGTCAACATTGGATCATTCAGAGATCCTCACTGAACTTCTGGAGAGAGTTTGCTGCACTGAAAGTAAAGGGGCTGAATAATTTTGCACGCCCAATTTTTCAGTTTGAAAATATCCAATAAATGTCGTTCCACTTCATGATTGTGTCCCACTTGTTGTTGATTCTTCACAAAAAAATACAATTTTATATCTTTATGTTTGAAGCCTGAAATGTGGCAAAAGGTCGCAAAGTTCAAGGGGGCCGAATACTTTCGCAAGGCACAGTAGGGCTTTGGTGTGCAAAACGGATGGCACTGTGATAGACTGCATCCGATTTGCTGAGTAGAGGGTTGGAGGCTATTTTGTAAATGACATCGCCAAAGTCAAGGATGGGTAGGATAGTAAGTTTGGCAGCATGAGTGAAGGATGCTTTGTTGCAAAACAGGAAGCCGATACTAGATTTAATTTTGGATTGGAGATGCTTAATTTAGGACTGCAATCCCGTTAACAGGATCTATATGACAACAGCCAGTGAAAGTGCAAGGCGCCAAATTCAAAACAACAGAAATCTCATAATTAAAATTCCTCAACCATACATGTATCTTATACCGTTTTAAAGGTAATCCTGTTGTTAATCCCACCACAGTGTCCGATTTCAAATACGCTTTACAGCGAAAGCACCACAAACGATTATGTTAGGTCACCATCAACTCACAGACAAATTCAGCCATTTTTCCAGCCAAAGAGAGGAGTCACAAAAAGCAGAGATAAAATGAATCCCGAACCTTTGATGATCTTCATCAGATGACACTCATAGAACTTCATGGTACACAATACATGTATGTTTTGTTTGATAAAGTTCATATTTATATTTAAAAAATCTCAGTATACATTGGCGTGTTACGTTCACTAGTTCCAAAAACATCCGGTGATATTGCAGAGAGCCACATCATTTTACAGAAATACTCATTATAAATGTCGATAAATACAATTGTTAGACATGGAAATATAGATATACCTCTCCTTAATGCAAATGCTGTGTCAGATTTTTTTAAAAACTTTACTGAAAAGCAAGCCATGCAATGATCTGAGAGAGCGCTCAGACAAAAAATGTAATTATCCACCATGTTGGAGTCAACAGAAATCAGAAATCACATTATAAATATTCCCTTACCTTTGACGATCTTCATCAGAATGCACTCACAGGAATCCTAATTCCACAATAAATGCTTGATTTGTTCGATAATGTCCATTATTTATGTCCAAGTAGCTACTTTTGTTAGCGCGTTTAGTACACAAATCCAAACGCTCGTGCAGGACCATCCGACGTCAGACGAAAACTTTGACAAGTTTCTTCGACCTGTAATATAACTTTTCAAACTAAATATAGAATCAATCTTTAGGATGTTGTTATCATAAATCTTCAATAAAGTTCCAACCGGAGAATTCCTATGTCTGTAGAGAAGCCATGGAACGCAGGTCGCTATCATGTGAAATGCGCATGACCAGGATCTGGCTCTCTGCCAGACCACTGACTCAAACAGCTCCCATCCGGCTCCACAACACAGTAGAAATCTCATTCAAGTTTCTAAAGACGGTTGACATCTACTGGAAGCCCTAGGAAGTGCAACTTTATCCATATCCCACTGTGTATTCAATAGGGGCCGGGTTAAAATTCGACCAACCTCAGATTTCCCACTTCCTGTTTGGATTTCTTCTCAGATTTTGCCTGCCAAATGAGTTATGTTATACTCACAGACCTCATTCAAATGGTTTTACAAACTTGAGTGTTCTCTATCCAATAATAATAATAATATGCATATATTAGCAATTGGGACTGAGGAGCAGGCCGTTTACTCTGGGCACCTTTCATCCAAGCTACTCAATACTGCCCCTGCAGCCATAAGTAGTTAATGTGAGTTTACACTCTAGCCAGACACCTTGGTATTTGTAGTTGCCCACATATTCTAAGTCAGAACCGTCCAGAGTATTGATGCTAGACGGGTGGGCAGGTGAAGGCAGCGATCGGTTGAAGAGCATGCATTTAGTTTTACTTTCATTTAAGAGCAGTTGGAGGCCATGGAAGGAGAGTTGCAGGGCATTGAAGCTCATCTGGAGGTTAGTTAATAGTGTCCAAAGAAGGGCTATAAGTATACAGAATGGTGTCGTCTGCGTAGAGGTGGATCAGAGAATCACCAACAGTAAGAGCGACATCATTGATGTATACAGAGAAAACAGTCGGCCCGAGAATTGAACCCTGTGGCACCCCCATAGAGACTCCGATTTGACACACTGAACTCTGTTTGCGAAGTGGTTGATGAACCAGGCGAGGCAGTCATTTGAGAAACCAAGGCTGTTGAGTCTGCCGATAAGAATTTGGTGATTGACAAAGTCGAAAGCCTTGGCCAGGTCGATGAATACAGCTGCTCAGTATTGGCTTTTATCGATGGCAGTTATGATATCGTTTAGGACCTTGAGCTTGGCTGAGGTGCACCCATGACCAGCTCGGAAACCAGATTGCATAGCGGAGAAGGTATGGTGGGATTCAAAAGACCGTGGCAGCTTTCCAATCTTTGGGGATCTCAGACGATACGAAAGAGAGGTTGAACAGGCAAGTAATAGGGGTTTCAACAATTGTGGTGGATATTTTTAGAAAGAGAGAGTCCAGATTGTCTAGCCCAGCTGATTTGTAGGGATCCAGATTTTGCAGCTCTTTCAGAACATCAGCTATCTGGATTTGGGTGAAGGAGAAATGTGGGAGGCTTGGGCAAGTTGCTGTGGGGGGTGCAGAGCTGTTGACCGGGGTAGGGGTAGCCAGGTGGAAAGCATGGCCAGCCTTGGAAAAATGCTTATTGAAATTCTCATTTATCATGGATTTATCGGTGGTGACAGTGTTTCCTAGCCTCAGTGCAGTGGGCAGCTGGGAGGAGGTGCTCTTATTCTCCATGGACTTTAGTGTCCCAGAACTTTTCGAAGTTTGTGCTACAAGATCCAAATTTCTGTTTGAAAAAGCTAGCCTTTGCTTTCCTAGCTGCCTGTGTATATTAAGATATCGACTGTGGTTCATATGCTATCCCAAAACAGCATAGTGGGCTAATCGCAAACATGTCCTAATACACGTTTTTGCAGACAAGATTAGCTAATTTAGGCATGAAATGGAAACAACAAACACTGAGCCTTCATACCCATGCACAACAGACCAAATAATTAAAGTACAACTTAAAATTGGAAAGGTGTTCCTAACATTTTGTATACTCAGTGTATATACTGTATATTGATGGGGGGGAAGTAACACCTGACTGAATAGTTTTCGGTTGGTTGAATTAGTTTAAATCCATATCATCTAATATCCTTTTTTTAACGTTCATAGACGGTTGAGAAACAAATGAACATATTACTGGTCCTATCAGGAACTTAAAGGTCAACTGCCCCTTCTGGGGTTTTAAATGACTTATCGATATGCCGCAGAACCCTCGAACTTCAGGCCCGAAGTCCAGCGCGCTATCGACTGTGCCCCAATTATCGACTGTGCCCCAAAAGCTGTGCCCCTCCGCGTTTATAAACCCAGGGTCGTTACAATATTATAGTGTCAAAATGTATTACAAAGTGCAAATAGGATAATTATGGTCATAAAGTCAGTCTCGTCCAAAACATAGTTTTGTAATTGAATTCATCACGATTTACTGGATGGTTGGGTATGGATTATGATCATGCCCACTTTTGCCAATTATGCCAAATTGCAGAGAAAACACGTTGTAGTCCGCATCCAGCTGCCATGTGGACATGTGTTGTCAAGGCTGCATATGGGTGGAACGCACATTTCGCTCTGCAATTATGAGTGAAAATGGGCTTCCATAAAGTTGGTGCAAACTTCAAATACATTTCAACAATATTGCCAGGAGTGGATTACATTCGACACGGTCACTTCTGCTGCCTGTCTACCGTCAAACCACTGCACTGGTGTTGGTGAGTACGTTAGCTAAGTTAGATAATTGGTGCTAGTTAGCTAGTAGCTACTTTTGGTTATTCAACATTATTTGATGATGCTAGCGAACCAGGCTAGCTAAATGCCACAGATGAAAGGGGAATGCTACTGTAGCTAGCTAAATACATGAAGCTAATGCGATGTAGCATGTCAGAGGAAAATTGTGCATAGCTCACATTAGCTAGCTACCTTGCTAACAAAAGCTAACTGTAGCCCATTGACATTTAGGGTCAATACAGGGCAGGCACTTGGATACTAGCTTGCTAGCTAATCATATGATGTAGACAGCTTACTTTCGATAATGTTTCAAATCTAGCTAACACTAGCCAAGTAATTTCAACTCAGACAAAGATATGATAACTAACCCGGATTTGCAAGTTTAGGTAGCTAACTAGCTAGCATTCGGGGGCTTCGTCTGCTTAACCAAAAACAACAGGCATGTTCTCGAAAAGTTTGTATTTTCTTTGGCAAAAATAAATGAATTATGTTACTTGTCTACTACAAATATGGCTCTGTCAGCGAATACAAAACGTATCAGCAAGCATTCAGCATCGTACACAGCTGATTGCATAGTAACACTCAGATTCACCTGCCTGAATCTCTTCTGTAGTTGCAGTCCTTCTATTAGCATATAAATTACTTCCAAACGATAACTTTTTATTCTCTCACTATATGTTTATTGAGTGATGATATTTGATTTCATCCACAGGCTACGTACAAGACCTGGTTGATTTGTAGTTCAGCAATGTTGTTGGAACCCCCCTGCCATATCAGGAGCTGTTACAGAAGGCTGAGGCAGTGGCCATACACCAGTCCTGCTTGAGAGTAATGGAGGACACTTGAATCAGGTTGGTCACATTTGATCTGGTCAATGGTCAAAATACTATCTGTCCTGGAATTCACCTAACCACCATTGATAATGTAATCAGTGCTCTGTGTATATGTGTGTCTTGTACTGTACGTCGTAAGAAAGCTGCCCCCTTCCAATGGACTATTAGGCCCAGAGTGAGTAATGCCAACAAGTCAGTGCCATGCTGGCACGTGTCCCTTGTGAATCAGGATCTCTGATTGGCTATTTCAACTGTGTATTTACTGTTGGCTTCCATGACTGTATGGTGACAGTATTTCTCTCCCTCCCTCTGCGATATAGGAGCTGGGTCGGATATAGGAGCCGTAGTCGGGCTTCTGCATGACCAGTATCTGTGATGAGAGGGACCTGGAGCTGATCTACGCTGCCATGCCAATCAGGGACAAACAAAAGGGACAAACAAACAGTGATTACTAATAAGACAGTACATCACATCACCCTTTCAATGTGTCACTCATCAACTCTTCCTTGGTTTTCTACAGATGGGAAGAAGAGTTGCTTTTCAGATGGAGTCCTCTGACCTTGCAACTCAGCATAAATTTTTTACAAGACATCATTACTTTTTATTGTCTTTTGTTATTAGATAATCTATTGGTACTAGCAGAACACTGCTTCTACAGTATTATGTAAAGTAAGGTTTATTCTACATGGAACTGTTACACTTGAATGTTATCAAAATACTTTGTTTAGAATATCTACAAAAGTTCAGCAATTGAACTCTTCTCATATTACTCTGTAGGATACTGCCTGATGAATTGTCAGTTACCTACTGAGTAGTATGAGTGCGCCATCCTCCTGCATCTCACATCTGCCTGTACTGTAGTTATTGAATTGCTAGACCCATTGGTTGAGGCAAAATCTGTCATATCCAGGTTGGAGTATCATGTACTCCACCCCTCCTGCCACCTGGCTTTACCTATCCATAACCTGTAATACATTACATAGATGGAAGGGACTTCATCACCCAGTGAGCTGTGCATGTCAGTGTGTGGTTAGATAGCCAAATCCTTAGATATGGCTAAATAGAATACTGTTCTGGTTAGACAGCTGAAAATGTACTCTACACACAACTTTTTTTATTTGCTAGGTAAGTGTAGGCACACTATCTTTATATGCACATCAATATGATATTTACAGCATAACATCTTTTGCTTTTGTAACATGAACACCCATTGGTTTTTGTTGATTAATGCATGTACAGTACACTCAAGCTGGGCAATGTTTGTGCAATATTCACATGTAGCCTACACCTGTTGTAGGGATATTAGTAGTTCTGGGATTTGTCCCCTGGGAAAGATCTAACAGCGGACATAAGGAGAGACGAGACAACTAGTCAGTTAGAATATTGTGTTGTAGGACAGCTGAGCTGACTCAAGAACGGGCCTTCAACACGCTGTTAATATAGTTTACATGGTAACATGTATTTACATGACGGGATGAAACTGCTTTGCAAGCTACTTTCGTAGCAAGGTGTTATAGGATTGTCTCATGAAACACATTCCGGACACTGGCTCTTGCTATCTTGCCATAACTGATTTGACAGAAATATCAACTAGATAGGATGGCCAGCTGCGGCTATGCTAGCTAGCTGCTGTCAGCTTGGCTAAACACAGGGTCAGCGCTAACTCTTGAGATGGCGAGTCAATCAGGAGGGGAGAAGTCCTCAACTTCAAAACGTTCTCTCCATGGCAAAGCTATCTTAGCTAAACTTTCTCTACTCACTACTGCCCTTGTTTTTTTGTGCTTGAACGGCAAAAAACAAGCACGTCAAACCACACCCCTAGACAACTCTCATTTACCCTCAGCCATGGCCGCTTGCATTTCCTAATGACCATTGATGGAAAACAAGGCCAAATCAGGAAGTGCAGTAGCTCTTTAACCTTAGCTTCTCCAGAGAAAAGCAGACTGGCCGCTGAACACGATGTTGTGCTAGCATGTAAGCAATGCCAATTGGCCTGGATACTGGCCGTCTGCTAAGTTAATAAGTAATATGAGGGGGTGGGGGTTACATTGAGACTGGATCTAGATCAAGGCAATGAAGCCTGGGATCGTTACCAACTCGCAGACACACACACAATTAGAAAAAAGGTGCTATATAGAGCCTGAAAGGGTTCTTTGGCTGTCTGCACAGGAGAACCATTTGAAGAACCCTTTTTGGTTCCAGGTAGAACTCTCTGGGTTCCATGTAAAATCCTTACCACAGAGGGTTCTACATGGAACCCAACATACTTCTACCTGGAACCAAAAAAGGTTATCCTATGGGGACAGCCAAAGAACCCTTTTGGAACCCATGTTTCTAAGAGTGTACCACATACTGTACATACAATCAGTGCTTAACGGCAGGAGCCGAGTACCAGCACCTCACATTTTTTACTGCTTAAATTCCTTCACCTCTTATAGAATATTAGCTCAAAAGTATTGTGGAGTTCCTGCACCTAAATAGAATACTCTTTCCCACACGGGCTCACGCTTATACACACATACCTCCCTGCACATATACACACAATCATGATACTTACAAGTGTGTAAGTATGTAACTAATCTTTGTATTTGGTTTCTCAACTACAAAGAGTATCGACGCCAATGGTAAAGGACTTGGCACCATGGATCCCAAGCAATGATTTAATCCCAAATGTGGATGGGCTTACCCATTAGGCAACATTTCAGATTTGACGTTCTGGTTGTGTGCTGTTAATGAAAGGTATACTGAAAAGAATTGCTACTGTGAGAGTATGCATAAGATATATGTCCAGACTGTGGGACATCTACATAAGTACAGCAATGGCCTCAGTGTCATGTTTTAAGGTACCAAAGAGAAGTTAATGTGTTGAATAAAACTGTAACAGAGGTGGTTCAGTGAAACATGCTCATGTGATCAGTAAACCATTTTTATGGGGACTGGATCTAGATCAAGGCATTCAAGCCTGGGATCGTTACCAAGTCGCAGACAAATATACCACATATGCTCAGTGCTCGATTTGGGCAGGAGCTCACCGGAGCTGAGTACCGGCAGCTCACATTTTTTTTTACTGCTTGAGTTCCTGCACCTCTTATAGAATATTAGCTCAAAAGTATTGTGGGGTTCCTGCACCTAAATATAAACAGTATCGGCACACAAAATGAGTACCAGCACCTATTTCAGTCCAAGTCAAGCACTGCATGCACTCTTTCACACACAGGCACACACTTATACACACATATGTCCCTGCACATATACACAGATAAGCATGATACTTACAAGTAAGTGCGTAATTAATCTTGTTTCTCAACTGCAAAAAGTATCGATGCCAATGGTAAAGGACTTGGCACCATGTATCCCAAGCAACGATATCATCCCAAATGTGGATGGGCCTACCCATTAGGTAACATTTCAGATTTGATGTTCTGGTTGTGTGCTGTTAATCAAAGGTATAATGGAAATAATTGCTACTGTGAGAGTATGCATAAGATATATGTCCAGACTGTGTGACATCTACACAAATATAGCAATGGCATCAATGGCATGTTTTAAGGCAGCAAAGAGAAGTTAATGTGTTCGATACTAGTGTAACGGAAGTGGTTCAGTGAAACATGCTCATGTTATGAGTAAATTTGCCTAAGATCTAAAAGTCTTGCATTAACTCCCTGAGCTTATGCCTATAGGCTTAAGCCCTGCAGCTAATACAGTCATGTGTCACACAGACGACCCAGGTTCAATAGCTGATCAGTGGCATTGGTGGGGTGACTGGGATTTGGTCAGCTAATGGGGTTGTTACGGAGAGAAGTAGGAGGTCAAAGGGGGGGGTGAAGTGTAACAAAGACAGAAGTGGGTTTTCTCACAGAAGGCTGGCATGCTGATACACACACTGTGTGTCTACCCTAGCATAATCTAATGAGATGGTATGTCCTTGCCTGAAGTCTACCGTTTACTCCCCAAGCTAATTCCTAGGCTTTAGCTCAATCGGCTAATGCAGTGGTGTGGCACGCAGACACAGGTTCAATAACTGGTCAGTGGCATTGTTGGGATGACCTGGATTTGGTCACTTAATACCTGTCAGCTGCTGGGGTTGTTCTGTAGAGGAGGAGGTCAAAGGTGGTGAAGTGTAACATAGGAGGGTTGGTGAACCACGATCGTGTGATGAGGAATCGTGCCTGATACTTTACAATTTGTGTTACATTTTTGAGCTAATACCTAGGATTTAGCTCAGCAGCCTTTGTCGTTTTATGGCATGCAGACAACCAATGTTCGATACACCACACTTTGCTAGTGTGAATGACTGGGTATCTAGTGTGCACTAGAAACTGAACTAGGTTCAGAATACTACTTGAAATCATTTCAAATACTTTCACTGTGCTCGATTGAGCGTGCCTGTTGGAATGGAACTAATAGAGCCGGTGGAAAAGTTCCAACCCCTTCCCTGCCCCCCTGGCACTCCTGGCTGGCTGAAGCAAACACTCAAAACATTGAAATGATTTCAAATAGTGTATGAACCCAGGTTTGACTAGAAACACCAGAGTGTTGCAATCTTGTCTCTCCCTCTTATCCTGGCTCACTATATAGAGACCCTTGTGTGAAAGTATCTCTTTTCACTGTCTCTCCTTCTCTAAAAATACCCTTATTGCATGGTTTCCTCCTGTAAAAGTCCTCCCTCTGTTTCTCTTCTCACTCCAGGACAGTGTTGTTCATCTCCTGGCGACCCACAGTGTTTTGTTCCAGCCCAGTAATTACACACCTGATTCAACTAATCACCTAATTTAGTTCAAATCAGGTGTGTTAGCACTGGGCAGGAACAAAAGCATACATACCTTGTGGGTCCTCGGGATCATGATTGAAGAACACTGCTCTAGAGAGGACCAGCTATGGCTATGACTCCATAGAGATGTGTCCTATTTAATTCTGTGGATGACTCTCACCCTCGCTCTTTCTCTTTCTATAGCTCACTCTTGACTAGAGAGATTCTGGTGTGGTGGTATCTCTTCGCAATGCGAAGATGGCACCCCTGCTCCCTCCCACAGGCGCTGATGCGTTCCGCCGCTTCACCCCGGAATCCCTGGCAGAGATCGAGAGGCTCATGGAGGAAAAGAGAATAGCCGCGGAAGTAGAGGGGTACGTAGGTGATGGGCCGTCGGAGCCCAGCAAAGACCTGGAAGCCGGCAAGAGTCTGCCCATGATCTTTGGAGACGCCCCAACGGAGATGCTTAACACACCACTGGAGGACATAGACCCCTTCTACAAAGCACAGAAGGTCAGTCCAGGACACCTCAAGCTCACCTAGCAATTTCACTGGACTGTAATAAAAAAAAAAATTGTTTTAGTACTTTTTTTTTTTTTACACAGTCATGACTCAAGCAAAGCAGACTTATCCCGAAGATACTATATTTAGACATGTCATGACAGCTGACTTAACATAGTCGTGGCCAAAAATTTAGAGAATGACACAAATATTAATTTCCACACAGTTTGCTGCTTCAGTGTATTTAGATATTTGTGTCAGATGTTACCATGGAATATTGAAGTATAATTACAAGCATTTCATAAGTGTCCGAGGCTTTTATTGACAATTACATGAAGTTGATGCAAAGAGTCAATTTTTGCAGTGTTGACCCTTCTTTTTCAAGACCTCTGCAATCCGCCCTGGCATGCTGTCAATTAACTTCTGGGCCATATCCTGACTGATGGTAGCCCATTCTTGCATAATCAATACTTGGAGTTTAACAGAATTTGTGGGTTTTTGTTTGTCCACCCGCCTCTTGAGGATTGACCACAAATTCTCAATGGGATTAAGGTCTGGGGAGTTTCCTGGCCATGGACCCAAAATATCGAAGTTTTGTTCCCCGAGCCACTTAGTTATCACTTTTGCCTTATGGCAACGTGCTTCATCATGCTGGAAAAGGCATTGTTTGTCACCAAACTGTTCTTGGATGTTTGGGAGAAGTTGCTCTTGGAGGATGTGCTGGTACCATTCTTTGTTCATCGTTGTGTTCTTAGGTAAAATTGTGAGTGAGCCCACTACCTTGGCTGAGAAGCAACCCCACACATGAATGGTCTCAGGATGCTTTACTGTTGGCATAACACAGGACTGATGGTAGCACTCACCTTGTCTTCTCCGGACAAGCTTTTTTCCAGATGCCCCAAACAATCGGAAAGGGGATTCATCAGAGAAAATGACTTTACCCCAGTCCTCAGCAGTCCATTCCCTGTACCTTTTGCAGAATATCAGTCTGTCCCTGATTTTTTGCCTGGAGAGAAGTGGATTCTTTGCTGCCCTTCTTGACACCAGTCCATCGTCCAAAAGTCTTCATCTCATTGTGCGTGCAGATGCACTCACACCTGCCTGCTGCTATTCCTAAGCAAGCTCTGTACTGGTGGTGCCCCGATCCCGCAGCTGAATCAATTTTAGGAGACGGTCCTGGCACTTGCTGGACTTTCTTGGGCGCCCTGAAGCCTTCTTCACAACAATTGAACCGCTCTCCTTGAAGTTCTTGACGATACAATAAATGGTTGATTTAGGTGCAATCTTACTGGCAGAAATATCCTTGCCTGTGAAGCCCTTTTTGTGCAAAGCAATGATGACGGTGTGTGTTTCCTTGTAGGTAACCATGATTGACAGAGGAAGAACAATGATTCCAAGCACCACCCTCCTTTTGAAGCTTCCAGTCTGTTATTCATACTCAATCAGCATGACAGAGTGATCTCCAGCCTTGTCCTCGTCAACACTCACACCTGTGTTAACGAGAGAATCACTGACATGATGTCAGCTGGTCCTTTTGTGGCAGGGCTGAAATGCAGTGGAAATGTTCTTTTGGGAATTCAGTTCCTTTGCATGACGAATTAATTGCAATTCATCTGATCACTCTTCATAACATTCTGGAGTAAATTGCCATCATACAAACTGAGGCAGCAGACTTTGTGAAAATTAATAGTTGTGTCATTCTCAAAACCTTTGGCCACGACTGTACATGTGTTGCACACTGAGACCCCAATTTGATCACTTGCCAATAAAGGAAAACCACACTATGGGTTCACGAGATTCACAAGGTTCTCAATCGTTAATGCTGCTTCTGAGGTGTTAACTTCATGCGTTCAAAGAGACACACCCCACACACACTGTTCTTTCAGGGACATTGTCATTGGATATTTCCACTAAACCAAGCCTGTCCTTTAAAATTCTGGGTGAAACCTACAGTGTGGTTTTCCTTTATCTGTGATAGAATGAATTGGGGGCTAAAAGGGATTAGCGAACTAGGATGCTAGCCTGGATTAGCTTGCTGGAGTGTCACTGCAATATGACAGGGTGGATGACTTGACAAATATGATTCCATAAGTTGTCCGGAGTGCATGTAATATCCTTTACCACCATGTAAGCTTTGTGCAGAGTTTAATCGTTATTATTTACAATTTGTTACTTTAGTCCTTCACTTAGCAGTGCGGTAATGTCTTTTCATGTTGTGTTTTTCCAGACCTTTATCGTGATCACCAAAGGAAACACAATCTTCAGGTTCAATGCTGAATCAGCTTGCTACATTCTAAGCCCCTTCAATCATCTTAGAAGAGGAGCCATTAAAATTCTCATACATTCATATCCTTTTTAATGTAGGGACTCTAGCTGCCCTGTGTAGGGAAGGGGTGATTGTAAGAAGGATGGTCTTATATTGTTGTGTACTGTGTATATAAAGCTGTACCCCATCAGGGTTTAGCGACCTTTGATGTTACTATTGTCTTTTGCAGTACAATCAGTGTGCCTGCCGGTTTGCCTTGACTCTATATTAAGTTATTTAGCATGTTCATCATGATTACCATTCTGTCGAACTGCTTTTTTATGACGATGAGCGACCCACCGTCATGGAGTAAAACTGTTGAGTAAGTATACCAACCTGTGCTGAATTTCAGAATTGATTCCTGAAAGGGCTATTGCACGCGCCACTGTTTTACCACGATATCTAATGGTTCAAAGTGTCTTAAGTCATGTAAACAATGAATTATCTCTGAAGTACAATGTAGCTCACAGAGAGAGAATTGCAGAAGTAGTGCATTGGGAAGATACTGTTTTCTCATTGCAGGTATGTTTTTACTGGTATTTATACCTTTGAGGCCTCATGCAAAGTGTTGTCAAGAGGCTTTGTTGTCGGCCCTTTCACATTCCTTCGAGATCCATGGAATTGGCTGGATTTCATGGTGATCAGCATGGCGTGAGTACCTACACACCCGACTGGCTCTCAACCCTCTTTCACAAATGATATAATTGTTAGCCAACTGGAATGGTTAGTAAATGTTTTATAACACATTTTATACATCCAGCCTTTATTTATCCAAGTAAGTAAATTGATACATTTTTCTTTTTGCAATGACCCCCTGGCCACATTATATTTAAGAAATACATTCTGTGCATTTTTGCCAAAAACATTTAAATACATTTGATTAAATCTTAGAAAAACAAATGTAAAACATTTGAAAACATACCCAATAATAATGCTAAAAAAATAAATAAAAATAATCTAATAGTTTGTGATATACAACACGTCTTGTTGCGAGATGGATAAATGGTTTTGGCCACCCTCTCAAGCAGTGCGTCTATTTGGCCCAAGAAGTGGACCAATATAAAAATAGACTCTATAAAAAAAAAGATATCATATACCACAGCGAACACCATGTCTGATTTTTTTGTGTACTATTTTGTAACGTTTTTTAACACACAACTTTCTTCAGTGACAGGTCCACTGTTGTCCACTGTCAGTCAGTCCACAATTAAATAATGTTAATATATTGCTTGTACTGTGTGTCTCTCCACAGGTACGTCACTGAGTTTGTTGATCTAGGCAACGTGTCAGCCCTTAGGACGTTCCGTGTACTCCGAGCCCTTAAAACCATCACTGTGATTCCTGGTATGTTTTCATCCAGCCTGGTCTCATTGTCCCAGATTTACATGTACCATCTTAATTAGTATGATATGTTGCTTTCGGAATGGTTACATAAAAACAGAAGGTCACTGAAGGAAATAACTAAAGTAGGGTGGTTGGTCGAGGTGGATGAGTAGGCGTATAACGCGAACTTCTAGCAACCCCAAAGGTTGCGTGTTCGAATCTCATCACGTTTCAAATTGAGCATTTTAGCTAAGTAGTAACTTGGAACTACACAAATGTTTTGCTACTTTGCAACTACTTAGCACGTTAGCTAATCCTAACCTTAACCCTTTAACCTAACTCTCAACCGTTTCCCACCTAACTAACATTAGCCACACACAGCAAATTGGAATTCGTAATATATCATACGTTTAGCAGATTTGTATTTACCATGTTACCTCTACCCGAGTCCAGGTTGTTTCATCAGCAGCTCTTGTTGAGACTCGCCAAACTGATGTCAATATCAAAATGTTTTCTTGATATGTCTTCAATTAATTGACCTGGTTTGTATGCACACGTTCAGACTTATTGACCTATTGACACTGTGATGTCGGATAATAATAGTAATAGTATCCAAAGCGACTTACTGTTTACACAGTCAAATATATAGTATGTGTGGCCCAATTCAGGAAACAAACCCATAACCTTGGTGTTGACAGCACCATGCTGGAAGCAGTAAGCCATCAGAGCCACTATGCACGATCTGGTTTATCTCGGCCTGCAGATGTGTCACTGACATGAATCCATTTGACCAGGATTAAAAACCATCGTGGGCGCCCTGGTCCAGTCAGTAAAGAAAATGGTAGACGTGATGATCCTCACTGTGTTCGCCCTGGCCGTGTTTGCGCTCATCGGCCTGCAACTCTTCATGGGGAACTTGCGCAACAAGTGTGTCCGGTGGCCCATCCTCAACTCAACGGTGTTCGACGATTACAACTTCACCTCGTCGCTTGACGGCACCATGGGTTTCGGCGAAACGTCAAATTCCACTGTTCCCGTCGATTTCAAGGAGTACATCAGCAATATAGGTGCGTTTGAACCACTGAGACAAGTCCTCTGTTCCTCTACTTCAGGCTGATGTGACGTTATGAACAGTACTTTTAGTTTGCGTTTGATTTGCTCTGTCTTTCGGCTATAGAGAACCACTACTATTTGGAAGGTAGTCTGGATGCTCTTCTCTGCGGAAACAGCTCTGATGCTGGGTATGTTACTTTGTGATAACACAAATGGCACAATGATACAAAGATGAGTTATGAATATATTTCTTACATTTAGTAAAGCAATATCAGGGTTTTGATGGAAGGATGCACACCACTGTGGGCAAACAGAACACTATTGGAAAAGTAGCCAAATGTTATGTAAGCTATACACACAATACAACTATCAGATATAAGTTATGCTCTTGTCTTTGACAAGCAGCATTCTAGATGTTGAGGATTGTGGGGTCAGGGAGGGGTGGCCGGCTGTGTGCAAACTGATTCTTCACCCGCTACCCACCACTGTTGATAGGAAGTGCCCAGAAGGATTCACGTGCATAAAGGCTGGGAGAAACCCCAACTACGGCTACACCAGCTACGACTCCTTCGGCTGGGCCTTCTTGTCCCTCTTCAGACTCATGACGCAGGACTACTGGGAGAACCTGTTCCAACTGGTTGGTACTTACAATTATATAATATAGTATAGAATGATAAATTGTTTCATAGGTACAAATTTAAGCCTTAGGTTTTACTTTTCCTGGACTTTGTCCTGTAAAAATGTGAGCGCTCTCCATTCCTCGAAAGGGACTGCAGGGAGTGTGCCTAAAAGGAATTTCATGAGGTTTACTACAAACTGCATGTTGACCATTTTGTGTCATCCTCCAAACTTGTCTTTGCATGCCTCTTCGTATGCAGACACTTCGAGCAGCGGGGAAGACGTACATGATCTTCTTTGTGCTGGTCATCTTCCTGGGTTCCTTCTACCTCATCAACCTCATCCTGGCCGTGGTTGCCATGGCCTACGACGAGCAGAACGAGGCCACTCTGAAAGAGGCGCAGGATAAGGAGGAGGAGTTTCAGAGGCTTCTGGAGCAATACAGGATCCAAGCTCAGGTCAGGTGACAGCTACTGCATATCCTCATGACAAAACAGGCCAAATCACACTACTATCTTAGAGCTATGGCAGACTCTGTTAGTGATCCCTCTAAATTCTGGAAAAGAAAGTAGTTTTAGACTCCTGCGTCTTTACTGAAAAAGTTCAGATGTGTGATGCTTTTAATCAACATCTTATCTCAGCTGGTTTCTTATTTGAAAGAAATGGCGGCCATAATGGTCTTGGTGAGTTAGTTGACTGTCCTTCCCACATAGAGCCTCCAGTTGCCTCGATTGATGATCAGTCAACCTCACATGACTTGGGAAATGATAGTCAGAGTTTTCCTTTTTGGCAATTCACAGAAACAAAAGTTATTGCTGAATTATTAGGTATGGACACTAAGGGTGGTGTCATGTTCTGACCTTTATTTTCCTTTGTTTTGTCTTTATTTAGTAGTTGGGGTGGGCAGTCTACGTTTTGTGTTTCTATGTTTAGGTTTCTGTTTCGGCCTAGTATGGTTCTCAATCAGAGGCAGGTGTCGTTAGTCTCTCTCAATCTCTGATTGAGAATCATACTTAGGTAGCTTGTGTTTCACTGTTGGTTTGTGGCTGTTTGTTTCTGTGTTTGTCACCACACGGGACTGTTTCGGTTTGGTTTCGTTCATGTTCACATTTATTGTTTTGTAGTTCTTAGTGTTCAGTTTATGTTTTATAATAAACGATATGGACACTTACCACGCTGCGTTTTGGTCCGATCCCTGCTACATCTCCTCTTCAGAAGAAGAGGAGGAAATCTGCCGTTACGGGTGGTGGTAGTAGTGATCTTGATCATTATCAATCCATTTTCCAGGCTCCCTTGGATCTAAAGTTAGTGCAAACAAAAATAAATGCATGCTTTTTTTCTAGCCCCCATACCCCAGATTTAAATGAAATTGTAATGACTAGTTTGAACGGTACGCAAATCGAGCAAATTCATTCCTACAAATATCTTGGTATCTGGCTTGATGAAAAACTAATTTAAAAAAAAACATGTCACTGAGCTGGTGAAGAAGTTAAAGCTCAAGGCTCGTTTCTTTTACAGAAAGAAAGCATGCCTGACTTTTTTTAATAGGAAGGAAATCGTCCAGGCCACTTTTGTCTGTTTTAGATTATAGGGACATTATCTATTTGCATGCAGCAGCATCTACACTTAAACCACTAAATGCTGTTTTTCACTGGTGATGGTTATAGAACTCACCACTGTGTTTTGTATCAAAAAGTGTGTTGGGCCTCTTTCTATGTAAGGAGAGAGCAGAATTCTCTTCTGTTTATTTACAAAACACTCATACAGAAACATCCTATGTATCTATCATTATTAATTAAATGTGGACTTACAAATGAACAAACCCGGTCACAGGCTTAGATAACACTGGAGGTCCTTTCAGTCTCCACAGAGTTGGGTAAAGATGCTTTTAGTTGTTTTTGCGCCCTTTATGGGGAACAACTCACAGAGATCTCTGAAATGAGATGTTCTGGTTCCCCTTGGTCAGTTCAGAGAAATGATCAGAGACCTCTATGTTGATAAATGTCAAAGTAAAAGTTTAATAATAACTTTAAAAGATATGAGAAATTATGACATCAAACTGAACACTATGTAAATACAATTTTTGAAGCCTCTCAGTATATATGGAATAATGTACATATCATTAGGTTGGGGCAATCGACTGGTGGTATATTGAATGGCTACCAAATAGGATAGCTTGGACTTACTTTCTCTTTCTCTTTGTGTCAGGGATGCTGGCCCACTAAACCCAAAGTATTATCCTTTACATCACTTTGGTTGCACATTTAATCAAATTCACATCAAAATCGCAATATTGACATGTGCAATTGTATAAATCAATTTGAATTCAATACCTTTTTGACAGAGTACCTTTTGATTTAAACAACACTTTCCATACGTGTTTACCCAGGGAAGAAGTAGACAGCAAGTCTTTTCGACCTGAATGCCAAAACATTTAGGAGATAGAGGTGCTCAAAGTTGACCCATTTTGCATACACCACCATACCATGAGACCTCCATGTATTTAGCATTGGAAAAGATCAGTGGTGGAAAAAGTACCCGACTGTCATACTTGAGTAAAAGTAAAGATACCTTAATAGAAAATGACTAAAGTAAAAGTCACCCAGTAAATTTCTACTTGAGTAAAAGTCTAAAAGTATTAGGTTTAAAATATAGTGGGGCAAAAAAAGTATTTAGTCAGCCACCAATTGTGCAAGTTCTCCCACTTAAAAAGATGAGAGAGGCCTGTAATTTTCATCATAGGTACACTTCAACTATGACAGACAAAATTAGAAAAAAAACTGAAAATCACATTGTAGGATTTTTAATGAATTTATTTGCAAATTATGGTGGAAAATAAGTATTTGGTCAATAACAAAAGTTTATCTCAATACTTGTTATATACCCTTTGTTGGCAATGACAGAGGTCAAACGTTTCTGTAAGTCTTCACAAGGTTTTCACACACTGTTGCTGGTATTTTGGCCCATTCCTCCATGCAGATCTCCTCCAGAGCAGTGATGTTTTGGGGCTGTTGCTGGGCAACACGGACTTTCAACTCCCTCCAAAGATTTTCTATGGGGTTGAGATCTGGAGACTGGCTAGGCCACTCCAGGACCTTGAAATGCTTCTTACGAAGCCACTCCTTCGTTGCCTGAGGTGTGTGTTTGGGATCATTGTCAAAGACCCAGCCACGTTTCATCTTCAATGCCCTTGCTGATGAAGGAGGTTTTCACTCAAAATCTAACGATACATGGCCCCATTCATTCTTTCCTTTACACGGATCAGTCGTCCTGGTCCCTTTGCAGAAAAACAGCCCCAAAGCATGATGTTTCCACCCCATACTTCACAGTAGGTATGATGTTCTTTGGATGCAACTCAGCATTCTTTGTCCTCAAAACACAACGAGTTGAGTTTTTCCAAAAAGTTATATTTTGGTTTCATCTGACCATATGACATTCTCCCAATCTTCTTCTGGATCATCCAAATGCTCTCTAGCAAACTTCAGACGGGCCTGGACATGTACTGGCTTAAGCATGGGGACACGTCTGGCACTGCAGGATTTGAGTCCCTGGCAGCGTAGTGTGTTACTGATGGTAGGCTTTGTTACTTTGGTCCCAGCTCTCTGCAGGTCATTCACTAGTTCCCCCCGTGTGGTTCTGGGATTTTTGCTCACCGTTCTTGTGATCATTTTGACCCCACGGGGTGAGATCTTGCGTGGAGCCCCAGATCGAGGGAGATTATCAGTGGTCGTGTATGTCTTCCATTTCCTAGTAATTGCTCCCACAGTTGATTTCTTCAAACCAAGCTGCTTACCTATTGCAGATTCAGTCTTCCCAGCCTGGTGCAGGTCTACAATTTTGTTTCTGGTGTCCTTTGACAGCTCTTTGGTCTTGGCCATAGTGGCGTTGGAGTGTGACTGTTTGAGGTTGTGGACAGGTGTCTTTTATACTGATAACAAGTTCAAACATGTGCCATTAATACAGGTAACGAGTGGAGGACAGAGGAGCCTCTTAAAACCTCTTTGGGATAGGGGACAGCATTTTCACTTTTGGATAAATAGCGTGCACAATTTCAACTTCCTGCTGCCAGGAATATATTATATGTTGGTGTCGATAGAAAACACTCTGAAGTTTCTATAACTGTTTCAATCATGTCTTTTATTTTACCTTTATTTAACCAGGCAAGTTAGTTAAGAACAAATTCTTATTTTCAATGACTGCCTAGGAACAGTGGGTTAACTGCCTGTTCAGGGGCAGAATGACAGATTTGTACCTTCTCAGCTCGGGGGTTTGAACTTACAACCTTCTGGTTACTAGTACAACGCTCTAACTACTAGACTACCCTGCCACCCCAGTAGGCTGTGACTATAACAGAACTTATGTAGCAGGCAAAACCCTGAGGAATAACTGTTCAGATTTATTTATTTTTTTGCCTCTGACCGTTCCCTCAGTTGTCTTTGCCAAGATACAGTTCCTACGACTTCCACGGGATGTCACCAGTCTTTGGAATTTGGTTGAAGTTAATCATTGGTGCAAAGAACATCCTGGAACAACGTTACACTGAGAGTTATGCAAGACGAAAAAAGGTGCATAGTTTGTTTACTTGCTCTATTGAATACAGATTGCCCCGTCTACAATTTGATCAATTATTAACGTTTAAAAATACCTAAAGTTGTATTACAAAAGTAGTTTGAAATATTTTGGCAAAGTTTATAGGTAACTTTTTGTCGTTGTGTTTTGGCAAGCTGTTTTTCCGGATCAAACGTGCTTTATAAATGGACATTTTGGGTATACATGGATGGAATTAATCGGAAAAAAAGGACCAATTGTGATGTTTATGGGACATATTGGAGTGCCAACAAAGAAGCTTGTCAAAGGTAATGCATGTTTTATATTTTATTTCAGTGTTTTGTGTAGCGCCTGCTACGCTAGTTATTTTGTTTACTACTGGTTCAGATGGGTGCATGCTATCAGATAATAGCTTCTCATGCTTTCGCCAAAAATCATTTTTTTAAATCTGACATGTTGGCTGGATTCACGAGTGTAGCTTTAATTTAGTATCTTACATGTGTGATTTAATGAGTTTGAATTTTATTTGAATCTGGCGCTCTGCATTTCCCCAGGCAATTAGCCAGTTGAGACGCTAGCGTCTCCATATCCTCGTAAAGAAGAAGTTACAGGTCTGTGAGAGCCGGAAATCTTGCTTGTTTGTAGGTGACCAAATACTTATTTTCCACCATAATTTGCAAATAAATTCATTAAAAATCCTACAGTGTGATTTTCTGGATTTCTTTTCTCATTTTGTCTGTCATAGTTGAAGTGTACCTATGATGAAAATTACAGGCCTCTCTCATATTTTTAAGTGGGAGAACTTGCACAATTGGTGGCTGACTAAATACTTTTTTGCCCCACTGTACTTAAGTATCAAAAGTAAAAGTATATTCCATTTCAAATTCCTTATATTAAGCAAACCAGATGAAACATTTTTTACTTATTTTTATTTACGGAAAGCCATGAGGACACCCCAACATTCAGACATAATTTACAAACGAAGCATGTGTGTTTAGTGAGTCTGCCAGGTCAGAGGCAATAGGGATGACCAGGGACGTTCGGTTTATTACTTGCGTGAATTGGACTAATTTCCTGTCATGCTAAGCATTCAAAATATAACGAGTACTTTTGGGTGTCAAGGAAAAGGAATGGAGTAAAAAGTACAATATTTTCTTAAGGAATGTAGTGAAGTAAAAGTAGTCAAAAATATAAATAGTAAAGTACAGATACCCCCAAAACCTACTTAAGTAGTTTGATATCATTTAAAAGCTTACAGAGTTGTTTATTTTTTTTAATTAAAGTGTTTTAATAAAAAATATTACAGATTTGAACTTTTAACGTCAATTATCAAAAAACATGTTAACTCACGCTGGGGTTTCTGTGTTGTGCTGTGCCCACCATTGGTTGAAACACAACACTGTGTCATTTCAGTCATAGAACTAGAATTCATAGAAATTGACCTATCCCGTCAGACCACTGCAATTTAGCTGGTACACCATTGAATTTAAATTGGATCTTTATTTACTACCACAAAGATGGCCGCCGGTCCACCCACCGTTGAATGTCAACTTAAATAGTCACGTCTATTCTATCATTTCAATAGTTCAACAGTATAGTTTTAAACATATATTCCCATTCAAGTCAACGTTTTCTGCGTGAACCTCCAACCATCTCTGTGTTAAATTTTGAAAGTTGAAATGTCAATTTTATTCCAATTTTAGTCAGCCAAAACATGACACCCAATCTGTAATGAAGAGCATGTTGTGTATCAAACGATGGCAGGCACAACACAAAAACCTCAGATGAGGTAAAATAGGGTCTAAGCTACAACATACTGTATGTGAATATGAAAAAAAGGCGTTTGTTTTTTCTGGTAAAATGACAATTTGTACAAAAAAAACTTTTTTTCAAGAAATTAAATAGTTTAACAAACCTGTTTGTAAGCTTTTATATGGTATCAATCTCAATCTTTTCCAGTGTTAAAGACATGGATGTTTTATGGTATGGTGGGGCATGCAAAATAGGTCAACTTTGAGCACTTTTATCTCTTGAGCACTTCTACAATAGGCAAATACAGTATGTATGGAAGTTTTCGTTCCAATCAAAAGGGGTGCTGTCGAAGTGACTGAATTAAAATCGGTTTACCCAATATAATATAATAATAATCTAATATAATAATATAATAATAATAATATAATATAATATATGCCATTTAGCAGACGCTTTTATCCAAAGCGACTTACAGTCATGTGTGCATACATTCTACATATGGGTGGTCCCGGGGATCAAACCCACTACCCTGGCGTTACAAGCGCCATGCTCTACCAACTGAGCTACAGAAGGACCACAATATCAATATCCATATCGCCAGAGCTGTCCATCTCGGAATGTTTTGAAACACCACTCAGCAGCGTGTAAAAAAATAAATAAAAAAAGTTAACTTTTTTCGTCTCTCTTCCTCTCTCCTCTTGTGGCTTGTTCCCACACACACCAAGCCACGCCCCCTGTCACTTAAGCAGCACAATTCCTCCTCCTCGCTGTTAGATTCACTTATATTCACTATACGTTTGCATGCTTTTCTGTTAGGTCAAATGCAGTCAAGAGATTGTTCCAAACAAGAGCAATACTGCTTTCCACTTTGCGTTTTAACATAAATCATGATATTTCTATGTTCTGAGTATACAAAACATTTAGAACACCTGCTCTTTCCATGACAGGTAAATCCAGCTGAAAGCTAGGATCCCTTATTGATGTCACTTATTGAATCCACTTCAACCAGTGTAGATGAAGGGGAGAAGACAGGTTAAATAAGGATTTTTAAGCATCGAGACAATTGAGACATGGATTGTGTATGTGTGCCATTCAGAGGGTAAATGGGCAAGACAACAGATTTAAGTCGCTTTAAACAGGGTATGGTAGTAGGTGCCAGGCGCATCGGTTTGAATGTGTCACGAACTGCAACGCTGGTGGGTTTTTCATGGTCAACAGTTTCCTGTGTGTATTAAGAATGGTTCACCACCCAAAGGACATCCAGCCAACTGTGGGAAGCATTGGAGTCAACATGGGCCAGCATCCCTGCAGAACACTTGACACCTTGTAGAGCCCATGCCCCAACGAATTGAGGCTTTTCTGAGGGCGAAAGGGGGTGCAACTTAATATTTGGAAGGTGTTTCGAATGTTTTGTACACTCAATGTATAGTTTACTTATCCAAGTAAAATCGCAATATTTGGTAGCAATTTGAAAAAAGTATAGCAATTCAAATTTTTGCCCATATCATGCAGCCCTCACTGGTGTAACAAGATTTCTATGGATCCTGCAAGGTCAAAGTTCACCCCTAATCAACTACCAATAGATTTTGTTGAATATACAACTGTCCTACCTGAACCTGCATGACATGAGCCCACCTCACTCTACCAGCTTGGACAGAAATACAGTCCACCCTCAAAACACTAGCTTACTAGGGATTGTTTCATCATGCAGTCTAGCCTCCTATCTTTAACTATATACCATTTAGCTACTACAAAGGTTTTATAAAAATTACACTTAAAATAGCCTAACAATTAGGAAATGTTTTTTTTGCTTGAGGATAAATTCAGCTACTATGTATTGTTTTGTCTGGCTAATAGGCTACACAAATGGGCTGCAATATCCAAGGTAAATGAAATCATATTCAGTTCAACTTTTTGACTGCACTTTATTTGTGCAAATGTTTCCACCACGGCCTGTCCGGTAGGCCAGTGGCTGCCCTACTTTACACAATTAACTGATCCATTTTATCATTGGTGTTTCACAGGAGCAAGCTGATGCTGCTGATGGAAGTCAGGCGACCCTGACAAGTCGGAAAGAGCTTAGTCAGCACTCTGGGTCATACGGGGGCTCTGCGGATGACGAGCAGAGCCTCGGAGATGATGTTATCAAGGACTGTAATGGGAGAATCGTGCCCCGTCTGGCCATCGCTCCAGTGTCCTCTGAGTCGGAGGTCAGTGTGACGTCTCCTTGCTAATGTTTATCTTATCAGGTCAACGTTTATAGGTCAGAATGGGTCCACAGTGGTGGGAGTGCAGTTTGTTTTGTCTCATTCTTTTACAAATTCACATCAAACGCAGGTTGTTTTGGCTATTGGTCTTTGTTGTCTTGTATACACAACCCTTCTATCGTAAGAGTTCAGTGACACCTAACATGCTTACTAGATCGTATGTATACGTGTGGTCATGTGGTCTGGTAAAACGAATTATATTTTTAAATATCAAAACAAACTCTGAACCAATTATATTAATTTGGGGCCAGATCGAAAACCGTTAAACATTTATGGCGAATTTAGCTAGCTTGCTTGCTGTTGCTAACTAATTTGTCCTGGGATATAAACATTGGGTTGTTATTTTACCTGAAATGCACAAGGTCCTCTACTTCGACAATTAATCCACAGATAAAACGGTCAACGGAATTCCTTTCTCGTCAACTCTCCTCCTTCCTGGCAACCAAATTTAAGGTGCATTGCTACAACCGGCTGGTGTGTGGACCTCCGTTCATCTTTTAATCACCCACATGGGTATATACCCCTAAAAACCAATGAGGAGATTTGGGAGGCAGGACTTGCAGCGCTTTGAGCGTCACAAATAGAACCAAGTTCTATTTGTGGGTGCAATGATTAAATAACATGTATGTGTACATTTATTTTGTAATGCTTGCGCACGCGGTGTAGACAGCATGTAAGATGTTTAGTGGCCAGTGATGATGAGACTTCACCCCCCCCTCCAGTCGGTTCCAGAGGACGAGCTCAAAGAGGACAGCATGTTCCATCTGGAGCAGCCAGGCCTGAAGAACAGATCGGCGAGTGCTGTTAGTGTTCTCACCACCGTCATGGAGGGTAAGAGAGCAACACATAGTGATGGTCATGATTATGACGACAACAATGGTGAAAATGCTGATAATGATGACGATGATTCTTGAATGATAGTATTACCATTGTGATATCATCAACAATGACAATGATGTCATTTTAATTCAGGGTTTCTTTGGGAAGAGAGTAAAATGCAGCCCTGCATTGATAACTGTATTCTGAACAAAAATATAAACGCAACAATACAACAATTTAAAATATTTTGCTGAGTTACAGTTCATAAAAGGAAATGAGTCAGTTGAAATAAATTCATTAGGCCCTAATCTATGGATTTCACATGACTAGGCAGGGGCGCCGCCATGGATGGGCCTGGGAGAGAAGCCAATCAAAGAGTTTTTCCCCATTAAAGGGGATGCCGCAGGTGAAGATGTGGAGGTCCTGTGCTAGCATGGTTACATGTGGTCTCCGGTTGTGAGGCCGGTTGGATGTCCTGCCAAATTCTCTAAAACGAAGTTGGAGGTGGTCGCTTATGGATGACACATTAAAATTGAATTCTCTAGCAACAGCTCTGGTGAACATTCTGCAGTCATCATGACAATTGCACATTCCCTCAACTTGAGACATCTGTGGCATTGTGATGTGTGACAAAACTGCACATATTAGTGTAGCCTTTTATTGTCCCCAGGTGCTATTTACTCAGCTTCTTGAAATGCCACACCTGTCAGGTGGATTAATTATCTTGACAAAGGATCGAATGCTCACAAACAGGAATGTGAACAAATTTGTGCACAAAATTTCAGAAATAATCATTTTGTGTGTATGGTGAATTTCTGGGATCTTCTTTCAGCTCATGGAACATGGGATCAACACTTTACATGTTGCGTTTATATTTTTGTTCAGTGTATTTTCAGAAAAATTTTTCCCTATAGATCCATTCATAATGCATACAAATATTTGTTTTTTGTCAACTTCAACTACTATCATATATATACACTGCTCAAAAAAATAAAGGGAACACTTAAACAACACAACGTAACTCCAAGTCAATCACACTTCTGTGAAATCAAACTGTCCACTTAGGAAGCAACACTGATCGACAATAAATTTCACATGCTGTTGTGCAAATGGAATAGACAACAGGTGAAAATTATAGGCATTTAGCAAGACACCCCCAATAAAGGAGTGGTTCTGCAGGTGGCAGCCACAGACCACTTCTCAGTTCCTATGCTTCCTGGCTGATGTTTTGGTCACTTTTGAATGCTGGCGGTGCTTTCACTCTAGTGGTAGCATAAGACGGAGTCTACAACCCACACATGTGGCTCAAGTAGTGCAGCTCATCCAGGAAGGCACATCAATGTGAGCTGTGGCAAGAAGGTTTGCTGTGTCTGTCAGCGTAGTGTCCAGAGCATGGAGGCGCTACCAGGAGTCAGGCCAGTACATCAGGAGACGTGGAGGAGGCCGTAGGAGGGCAACAACCCAGCAGCAGGACCGCTACCTTCGCCTTTGTGCGAGGAGGAGCACTGTCAGAGCCCTGCAAAATGACCTCCAGCAGGCCACAAATGTGCATGTGTCTGTTCAACCGGTCAGAAACAGACTCCATGAGGGTGGTATGAGGGCCCGACGTCCACAGGTGGACACCGTGCAGGACGTTTGGCATTTGCCAGAGAACACCAAGATTGGCAAATTCGCCACTGGCGCCCTGTGCTCTTCACAGATGAAAGCAGGTTCACACTGAGCATGTGACAGAGTCTGGAGACGCTGTGGATAACGTTCTGCTGCCTGCAACATCCTCCAGCATGGTGTTGGTGGATGGAGCGAGACATGATGTCCCAGATGTGCTCTATTGGATTCAGGTCTGGGGAACGGGCGGGCCAGTCCATAGCACATCTTGCAGGAACTGCTGACAAACTCCAGTCACATGAGGTCTAGCATAGTCTTGCATTAGGAGTAACCCAGGGCCAACCGCACCAGCATATGGTCTCACAAGGGGTCTGAGGATCTCATCCCGGTACCTAATGGCAGTCAGGCTACGTCTGGCGAGCACATGGAGGGCTGTGCGGCCCCCAAAAGAAATGCCACCCCACACCATGACTGACCCACCGCCAAACCGGTCACATTGCACCACAGACTGTCCAGGAGTTGGTGGATGCTTTAGTCCAGGTCTGGGAGGAGATCCCTCAGGAGACCATCCGCCACCTCATCAGGAGCATGCCCAGGCGTTGTAGGGAGGTCATACAGGCACGTGGAGTCCACACATACTACTGAGCCTCATTTTGACTTGTTTTAAGGACATTACATCAAAGTTGGATCAGCCTGTAGTGTGGTTTTCCACTGTAATTATAAGTGTCACTCCAAATCCAGACCTCCATGGGTTGATAAATTTGATTTGATTTCCATTGATAATTTTTGTGTGATGTTGTTGTCAGCACATTCAACTATATAAAGAAAAAAAGTATTTAATAAGAATATTTCATTCATTCAGATCTAGGATGTGTTATTTTAGTGTTCCCTTTATTTTTTTGAGCAGTGTGTATATACATATATATATATATATGCATATATATACATGCCATGAAATGTACTGTGTGTCATTGGTCTGTTTCTTGCCTGTGAGACAAACATAACCATCCACAGTAGGAGACATGTCAAGTCCCTCAGGCAAGTTTAGAAATACACTAGGCTTAGTTGGGAGTGGATGCAGTCTTCGCTCTAATGTGAAGTGTAATTGCCTAGCTTATCATGGTGGTTGTAGACATGGCCTTCTGACCCCCCCCCCCACCTCTCATTACAGTAGCATTGTCTGAAGTCTGTTACACACAGAGCAGCCAATCACATTGTGTGTGTGTGTGTGTGTGTGTGTGTGTGTGTGTGTGTGTGTGTGTGTGTGTGTGTGTGTGTGTGTGTGTGTGTGTGTGTGTGTGTGTGTGTGTGTGTGTGTGTGTGTGTGTGTGTGTGTGTGTGTGTGTGTGTGTGTGTGTGTGTGTGTGTGAGGAGAGAACCCTGTTAATGTACAGTTGCATGCCCTCTTGGTGCTAAGCTTGAGCTATTTCAGCCTTCCAGGGCGGGCTGGCACCACGGGCATGAATTCTGGTGTTACCCACCGTTGCATTTAATTTACTTGTTGTTTTTGTTTAGAACAGACAGATTGCCCATATTTGTACACATTTAACGACACATGAATGTCACCAATGCATGTTCTTAAAGTCAAAGAGCGTTGAACTAGGGCAATGAATGACAAATGTCCCTAATTCTGTCAATCATATCCACTCATCCCCCTCCTGTCACTTTTTAGAGCGGGACATTTTGCTCGAATGCCAGATCAATATTCTAAGGGTGTCTTAGTAGTCTTGGGTAACTTTGTTTCGTTGTCTTTTTTTAAAACTTCATAACAACGGCAAGAGGGATGAATTGTAGAGTTTTCAGCCATAATTCCAAATCATTTAAAAAATGTTTGTTTGTTATTATGTTTCTATTAAACATTATTATTGAACTGGTCATCTAAACCTTCCCTCTCTTTCTAATAGAGCTGGAAGATGCCCAGAAGCCTTGTCCACCCGGCTGGTACAAGTTTGCCGACATCTTCCTGAAGTGGGACTGTTGCGTGCCCTGGGTATGGTTGAAGAAGTGGTTGCTCTTTATTGTGATGGACCCCTTCGTGGACCTAGGCATCACCATCTGCATCGTGCTCAACACCCTCTTCATGGCCATGGAGCACTACCCCATGAGCCCAGAGTTTGACCACATGCTCTCCGTGGGGAACCTGGTAACAACTTTTAAATGGCTAGTTTAGAGGTAGATGTTAGGTGTGTAAAGCTAGCTGTATTGCTAGCTCAAACTTGCATTGCTACTCTTGCTTCCTTATTATAACTGCGTGACATATAATTTTAGGTGTCATGTTGTTCGCTTGAATCGGATATTACTTAGTCTTATGTTGATGAGAACATTTCTTAACATCCGAGTTATGGTATTTGACATGATGTATCCAAATGACATCTTGTCTATATTTCTGATATGAATCCCCCTCTAGGTTTTCACTGGGATCTTCACAGCAGAGATGGTCTTCAAGCTTTGCGCCATGGATCCGTATTACTACTTCCAGGTCGGCTGGAACATTTTTGACAGTATCATTGTCACGTTCAGTCTGGTGGAGTTAGGTCTAGCCAATGTCCAAGGCCTGTCCGTTCTCAGGTCTTTCCGTTTGGTAAGACACACTGATTTCCAGTCAATTCATGTCTGTGAAATAGTATTCGTAGATTAACTTTATTGTACTCATTTAGTTTACAGGGCCAATGTACAACAATGGAACTTGCATCAAGAGCACATCAAGCCATGAAAAATGCAATTTGTGTGTTGTCTGTCTGTTAATGTACTATGTGTTGGAGGCAGCTGCGTGTCTTCAAACTAGCCAAGTCGTGGCCCACGCTCAACATGCTGATCAAGATTATTGGCAACTCTGTGGGCGCTCTGGGCAACCTGACCTTGGTGCTGGCCATCATCGTCTTCATCTTCGCCGTGGTGGGCATGCAGCTCTTTGGCAAGAGCTACAAGGAATGCGTGTGTAAGATTGCCACCGACTGCGAGTTGCCACGTTGGCACATGCACGACTTCTTCCACTCATTCCTCATCGTGTTTCGCATCCTGTGCGGGGAGTGGATCGAGACCATGTGGGACTGTATGGAGGTGGCCGGAGCCGGGATGTGCCTGGTGGTCTTCATGATGGTCATGGTCATCGGAAACCTGGTGGTGAGTGCAGCAGACACCCAACTGTAACCCTAATCCCTAAACCTAACCCTCATCCTTAAAGCTGCGGTAGTGGGAAATAGCACCACGGACGTCCCGCCAACATTCTTATTGTTTTTGTTACCGAGCTCAGGAGGGTCGCGGAACATGGTCCAAAAAATTTGCAGTGCATATTGTGCTCTTCTATTGCATGTGCAATATCAGAGGGGGAAAAAGTTAATTGTTTTCATGAACTTCTTTGTAATATCACAAACGGGCGTAGCTGTTTCACCATAGAGTCGATGCCCACTCCTGTGTGGGAATCTAATTTGCGTAATGAATGAAATCCCCTTCAAAATCAGTCTGTTTATGCTAGAGATACCAGTGTCTCAACCCACCATATCCGCCGATGTCGGCCTCCCGCACCTGCGGTGGAAGGTGGCAGAGCTACAGTGGTGTTTGTCAGACCAGGAAACGTTCCCGAAAAAAATGGTTTTCATGGAAACGTCCACAGAGTACAAATGGTTTGGGAAAGAAACTATGTTAGGACTCACTATTGAAAGGTGAGATGCTCTCAAATAATACATATCAGTTGTTTTTGCTCTACGACGCTCAAGCCTCACAAGACTCGTCTGAAGGTAACCTAGTACCAGACTGAAAAATGTATGGAAGTGAAAAGGGAATTTACACATGTATACGGGTAATACATGCTTACTTATATCTCTCAAATATAGGACAGACACTCTTATCTGGTTACGTAAAGACTATCCCTTTAATTAGGGTTGTATGGAAGTATAAATAGATATTCAATGTGAGGGCACAATAAATCTTTTAAGTATAGTGAACATTCTAGAGATCCTAGATAATGCCTCTCAACAACACACGCGGTCCCCGACTGTGAACATCTGTCACTACTGTCAACTTGTAAATCTCCGTAACAGTTATTCGAAATCTCTGCAGACCTAACGATTATAGTATTGTAATGCTCAGTCAATCCAGGAGATATTGTGCACACAGCTGATGGAGAGTCTATTTTTGGCCCCCTAGAGACACCAAGAACAGACACACTACATGGCCAAAAGTATGTGGGCACCCCTTCAAATTAGTGGATTCGGCTATATTCAGCCACACCCGTTGCTGACAGGTGTATGAAATAGAGCACACAGCCATGCAATCTCCATAGACAACCAGTAGAATGGACTTACTGAAAAGCTGTGACTTTCAACGTGGCACCGTCATAGGATGCCTCCTTTCCAACAAGTCAGTTTGTCAAATTTCTGCCCTGCCTAGAGCTGCCCTGGTCAACTCTTAGTGCTGTTATTGTGAAGTGGAAGCGTCTAGGAGCAACAAAGGCTCAGCCGTGAACTGGTAGGCCGCGCAAGCTCACAGAACGGGACCACCACGTAACGAGTAAAAATACATTTGACCTTTTGGAATTACTAATGAGGAGTTGATCAACAAACCATATGAGAGTAGGGAATATACAGTGGTTCTTCCTTTAAAAGTTTTGCGCTTATGCCGTGACCGTTTGTGGTAAATTGCGTCATTCTGGCAACAATGGCTGACAGTTAAATAACCTGCCATAGAAGTCTGCGGCGCCCTGCATGCTGTGCTGCAGTACGCTGCAACTTTTAAAGGAAGAACCACTGTACAATAAGAGGAGGAACTCCCATTTACAGTACATTATTTGGAATGGTGTTTTCAACCTTTTCTGGGTTAGTTCTCCAGTCTTTGGCGAGGTGTGGCACAACTCTTGATTATGTGATGTTACAACATACCTTGTCATGTTTCAGAACACCTCAGGATGAATGTTTCAGTACACCTTAAATCTGTCCCAATACCTTCACAACCAAGTGTTTCAATACTTCAGTTAAAGTTAAGGTCTCGTCTCCTTTAAGGTGGTGGTAGCTCAGTTGCCACTAGAATTAGTGTTCACTATTCATTTTCACTTCATTTTAACAGTGTAGTGTCTAAGTTACAGTATATGCTGTTGGTCTGGAAGACACAGCAGCCATAGGCAGCAGGGGACTTGGATGGGGGTTGAGGGGGTGTGAGACACAAAAAAAGCCATATTAGTGTTGGCGCGAGTACCCAGTGCTTTTGTTAGCTCGTCGGGATGAGAATAGCCATTTCCGCTTGATTCTATTAATAACCACCAGAGAGAGGAAATGCATTTGGCCTCACGCCGCAAATATTGTGCTTGTGTGATCAGCTGCTAACAGCTCATCTGCGTGTCCTTGTTCTGGAAGATGAGTAAAGACCGGGACAGGGCCTCCCATCCTGCACCCCATCATAGGTGGAGTGGATTGCCTTAGCCACCACTTGTGGTTCCATGCAATACCAAGGCATCTTAGCCAACCACTATCAGTAGTGTCCCTTTACGAATCCCGTAATCATATTACAATATACCAGATCATTTCTATTAGGGCTGTCAAAAAATCCAGAATTTGCTCAAAGTGAACTGTATAATGCTCAAAGCGCGGCCCTCCAGAGTGGCTCACCTGGTCTAAGCCACTGCATCACAGTACTAGCTGTGCCACTAGAGATCTTGGTTCAAGGCCAGGCTCTGTCGCAGCCGGCCGCGACCGGGAGACCCAAGGGGCGGTGCACAATTGGCCCAGCGTATTCCGGGTTAGGGGAGGGTTTGGCCGGCAGGGATGTTCTTGTCCCATCGCGCACTAGCCACTCCTGTGGTGGGCCGGGCGCAATGCACGCTGACATGGTCGTCAGGTGTACGGTGTTTCCTCAGAGACATTGGTGCAGCTGGCTTCCGGGTTAAGCGGGCTTCTCGAGTCCGTACGGGAGTTGCAGCGATGGAACAAGACTACCAATTGGATACCATGAAAAAGGGGTAAAACAATATATAAAAAAATCTCAAAGCGCAATAAAAGCAAAACAAATTTACAATATTTTTTTCTAAAGTAACGGGAAGCATAATTAGGTAAATTCATAAAGAACACATTTTTTTACCTCAATGTAGGGTGTCCATTTAAAAGCTCATCTTTTGACCAATGGTCAAATAATATGTTAATTGTGTATGTAATTCTCTAAGAAAACCAATGGTCCAAAACTAATGTCTCGATCATAATCAAATAGATTTTTAAAGCCCTTTTTACATCAGCCGATGTCAAAGTGCTGTACAGAAACCCAGCCTAAAACCCGAAACAGCAAGCAATGCAGATGTAGAAGCACGGTGGCTAGGAAAAACTCCATAGAAAGGCCGGAACCTAAAAAGAAACCTAGAGAGGAACCAGGCTCTGAGGGGTGGCCAGTCCTCTTCTGGCTGTTCTGGTTGGAGATATAACAGTACATGGCCAAGATGTTCAAATGTTCATAGATGACCAGCAAGGTCAGATAATAATAATCACAGTGGTTGTAGAGGGTGCAACAGGTCAGCACCTGTGGACAGCAAAGAGTCATCAGGCCAGGTAGTCCTGAGGCATGGTCCTAGGGCTTAGGTCCTCCGAGAGAGGGAAGGAGAAAGAGAGAATTAGAGGGAGCATACTTAAATTCACACAGGACACCAGATAAGACACAAGAAATACTCCAGATACAACAGACTGACCCTATCCCCTCGACACATAAACTATTGCAGCATAAATACTGGGGACTGAGACTGGAGGGGTCGGGAGACACTGTGGCCCCGTCCGACGATACCTCCGGACAGGGTGAAACAGGCAGGATATAACCTCACCCACTTTGCCAAAGCACAGCCCCCACACCACTAGAGGGATATCTTCAACCACCAACTTACTACCCTGAGACAAGGCCGAGTATAGCCCACGAAGATCTCCCCCACGGCACAAACCCGAGGGGGGCGCCAACCCGGACAGGAAGATCACGTCAGTGACTCAACCCACTCAAGTGACACACCCATCCTAGGGACAGCATGGAAGAGCACCAGTAAGCCAGTGACTCAACCCCCGTAATAGGGTTAGAGGCAGAGAATCCCAGTGGAGAGAGGGAATCTGTTCAAAAAAGTTATTGGAGTGTTAACCCTTGTGGGACAGTCAGAATTATGGTGATTAAATCAATGGAGGCCAGAGGAAAAAAAGTGGTCAAAAAATGGAAAATGGAATAATGTCAGCTAGGCTGGATTCTGAAAGAATTAAGGCTACTGGCTACCTGACATACTCACTTTCCCGATGAACTCATCTTTCCTGTTGAATTCACAGGACATAAAACAATATATAGAGAGGTAAGACAGATATCGATTTTGAGACATGACATGTAGAATTTTAGTATACGTTTCTCATATTAATTAGAAAGTCCTGTTCTCTTTTGAAGATTTCTTACAAAAACAAGTACCTCTGTGAAATGGCAATGGAGCACTAAGTGTAAGACAAGCTTTTTATTGTCAAAGCCTCTTACATTTATTTCAACTCGTATCATGGTAATTTAGCTTTTTGTTAACCAGGTAAACAACTTTGAAGACGACCACCACAAAATGTAAAATCCTCAAAAGTTGTTGCTAGTAACCTGCACCTCCATGTCAACAGTGCTTGGTGCTTATTATGGGATAGACTACATAAGTTACGAAATCTGACTTTTTGGATATAATGTTAGAGAAAGACCGCACTGAATTATTGAGGACATGAATAATCACATTTGCCTTGTTAAAATGTATTTTATAACATAAGAAAATTAAATTTAATCACAAGTTCGTTTTCACTACCTCTGGGTGGAGTTGGTAGACACCCTACTCGTTGTCAACTTGTTTTTGCATTACATTGTAGATTTTATCTGTACAGATGATGTATTTGGGTTGTTTTCAGACAATGCGATTAATCATAATTAAAATAATATTTATGCACTTAAATTACAAAAAGTTTAGTTAAAATCCTTAAGAATCTAAGTAACATAAAAAAAATCCCCATCAAAAATCCGTCAGTTTAAGGTAGAGAGATCTTCTCTTTTTTTTTTGCATCTCAATCCACCGCGTCGGCCTTCCGCATCTGTGGTGGAAGGTTGCCGAGCTACAGCTGTGTCTGTCAGACCATGAGACCACGGCCTTCTCACAAAAACATCTCTAGCGTCCGAACGGTTTGGCCTAGAGAAACTGTTATGCCCACTATGGAAAGGGGAGACTCATGAACACAATGGTGTTCTCCGCTTTTGTTAATTTGTTAACCATTCAAATTAATGGAAGCATGAAGGTAGTTTGGTGCCAACAAAAATAAGGGGTTAAATATGTGTCCGAATACAGGGGAGGTGCCCGAAAACTTGCCTGTTTTATAGAGTTTGCTAGAGGGCACACCTTCCACGAGTGCCCTCTCTCCACCTCCATACCTCAGAATGGGAGAATTCTGAACAGTACTCTCACATGAAAACCAGTGATGAAGGCCCACTTCACACATTACCTCTATTATAACTTACATAAGCTTTGTATGAGAGACACAGTCTGCCAAAACAATATGTTTATGTTTTGATGCTGCATTGTACATGCACTAAAACCCCCCCAAAAAATGTTTTCACAACCCTCTCTTAAAAACACAATTATTCAGATTGCAGAACCACTTTGGATGTTTCCACTTTGGATGTATCATAATACACATTGAGTTTACATTCAAACAACCACCAAACACCAGATCTCAGTTCAGTTTCATTACATTTCGTGGTTTTACTGCACAATAATGGTGTTTTGAGTCATTCTATTTTAACAGTCTATTTATTAATCGGCGGAGGGAGGGGGGGGGGGGCTTCTATCTATTTAAGTCAAATGACTTGAGCCAGCAAACAGTGGTTCTGACCTTGGGTATCTGTTAAGACCCAGCTTAAGTGAGCCCCCTGGCACGGACGGAACAAACGCGGACAGCTGAGCGGCGCACGGCGAGAGGGCCTCGGGGATCAGATCCAAGAGAGAGAGACGTCTGCAGAATGCATCACTAATTGATAGGGAAGGTAGTAATCAAATGTCCCATCACACGCTGTATGGAATATGGGGGAGGTTCCTTTTGAGTACAGTTGCGACTTACGAGCACAATAACGGTAGGCCGCTCTGAGTGGCAGCCAACAATGTATATTATGGTTGGTCATCATCTCGATTTGAACTTTTTATTGTCTGCTCCCCTCCAGCCTGTTTCTCCCCCGATCTCTCTCCTACAAGCCCTGTATTTGCTCCAAGAGACTACTACTACCATTCTCAGTCCAGTTTGCCCCCCCCAGTCCTTTTTTTTCCTTTGTGGTGTTATGTTAGCGACAAGTTAGCCCGTTGTCAGCCCTATGTCCCAACACACTTTGTGATTCCCTCCACAGCCCTATCCACCGCTACCGTAGCCATTCATTTCTAGCCCTTTCGAGCCCCCTGTGCTGCTAACCCCCTTAAGCCTTGTGTTTCTGCCCCTCTCAGCCCTTTCCCAGGGCCTCTGGCGGATTCACAGCTCCTTACAGAGGAATGAGAGAGATCAGCCTTGCACAGTCCACCATGTAACCATGATCTACATCTTAATCTGAGAAATAAGAACCCAGATATGGTCTAACAGGGTTTAGACACTAAAGATAGCCACCTCCAGATGAATCGCAGGCAACATTATATTGTCACCACTGAACGACATCAACTTTATATGCGTTATGTATACGAGACGCCCAGGTTTATGATTAAACGGATTCACTTTATTTTACAGCACGAGGCTTGGTGACACACGTGGCTCACAAACGTTCCTGTTTAGGAGGCACTTGAAAATAGTGTAAGTTTGCTTTATTATCTCGCCATTCTCATTAACATTTGAGTCATTTAGCAGATGCTCTTATCCAGAGAGACTTGCAGTTAATGCATTCATCTTAAGATGGCTAGGTGGGACAACCACTTATCACAGTCCTTGTAAGCACATTTTCCTTAATAAAGTAGCTATTAAGTGCGAGTGTTAGTACATGAAAGGCAATCTTTTAAGAGGTAGGGTTTCAGATGTTTTTGGAAGATGGGCAGGGACTCTGCTGTTCTAGCTTCAGGGGGAAGCTGGTTCCACCATTGGGGTGCCAGGACAGAGAAGAGCTTGAACTGGACAGAGCGGGCAGCAAACCCCTGCATCTTATCCAGAACGATGCAGCCCACCTGGTCTTCAAACTTCCGAAGTTCTATCATATCCCCCCCGCTACTTCTCACACTCCACTGGCTTCCAGTCGAAGCTCACATCCACGACAAGACCGTGGTAGTTGCCTATTCAAAAGAATACAAAAACATAACCATGAGGCTAAGCATTTCCTAATCGAAATGTACAACTATGACTTCCCATTGCAAAAGCATTTCATGTTTAGCACACAAAGTATCCGCTGACCTAAAGTTTAAATGCAACAAGTTATTTTCAAAGAGATGGATAACAGCAAGCGCCCTGCAATGAAAAACACACTTCCACTCACCAGATGATGATAATTTGAAACTCAGCTTGTCGTTGAAAGTTATTCTTGAAAAGGGAGAAGCTAACAAATTAGCAACAACTTCCTCTTCAATAACACCTGCTGCAGCCACTGCAAACCTAGCCTACTAGACCGTGGATAAACTGGAAAACTACTGCTCGCTGTTGCGCAAGGACCTGTTGGCCTTTGAGAAGGCAAAAGTTTCCATACATTTTTTGGTAGCCAATGGCTGACTTAGCTAGACAGATTTATCTCCCCAGAGACCACTAAAGAAAAATCCTGATTGGATCTCTTTTTCTCTTCAGTGTTAACCCTTTTCAACAAAAACTGAATAGATTAAATCAGAACATCATTGAAAATAATAATGTAATTAGAGGTATTATTATAGGAGGCACTCAATGTTCCCCACTGTGTTTGGGTTAGAAATTATTTGTAGAGTGGCTCTATTTTCCCCCAGCATTCAGCATTTCACCATTCTTAATGTCTAAAGAATCCATATGTTGTTCTGAAATATGAATACAGAAATACTGGACATTTCAAACTCTTACTATGGTGATGATTTGACAAAATTACAATCATGGTCTTGAATTGGACTCACATTTTCCTGGTCTCAGCCTTGGCTTAGTCTCGGACCCTGTGTCTCCCTCCTGGTCTTGGTCTTGACTCGTTCTCACCCCCTCCGGTCTTGGTCTTGACTCGGACTCTATTTGCTCCGGTCTTTGTCTTGAACCAGTCCCACTTTAGGTGGTCTCGAACACAACACTGGCGGAGAGCCTACATGACACAGAGAAGAGCAGTCTCGGTTGAGTGACCCGTCTCGAAGCCTGACTGGTTATGGTTAAGAAGATCGTTCTGAGAGAAATAGCGAGAGAGTTAGTCAGCGACAGCACGCTCAAGTGTTTTGGAAAGAAAAGAAAGAAGGGAGTCGAATGTTGATTTCTTGAGAAGGGGATCGACTCGGGCAATTTTGAAGTCCGAGGGGAAGCAGTCAATGGTCAGGGATGAGTTGATGAGGGATGTGAGAAGGTATCCATAGATGGGAATGAGGTTGAGTGGGCAGGTTGTCGTGTGGTCAGACCTCACTAATCAAATCAAATTTGTTTATATAGCCCTTCGTACATCAGCAGATATCTCAAAGTGCTGTACAGAAACCCAGCCTAAAACCCCAAATAGCAAGCAATGCAGGTGGAGAAGCACGGTGGCTAGGAACAACTCAATAGAAAGGCCAAAACCTAGGAAGAAACCTAGAGAGGAACCAGGCTATGTGGGGTGGCCAGTCCTCTTCTGGCTGTGCCGGGTGGAGATTATAACAGAACATGGCCAAGATGTTCAAATGTTCATAAATGACCAGCATGGTCAAATAATAATAATCACAGGCAGAACTGTTGAAACTGGAGCAGCAGCACGGCCAGGTGGACTGGGGACAGCAAGGAGTATTCATGCCAGGTAGTCCTGAGGCATGGTCCTAGGGCTCAGGTCCTCCAAGAGAGAGAAAGAAAGAGAGGATTAGAGAGAGCATACTTAAATTCACACAGGACACCGGATAGGACAGGAGAATTACTCCAGATATAACAAACTGACCCTAGCCCCCCAACACACACTACTGCAGCATAAATACTGGAGGCTGAGACAGGAGGGGTCAGGAGACACTGTGGCCCCATCCGATGACACCCCCAGACAGGGCCAAACAGGAAGGATATAACCCCACCCACTTTGCCAAAGCACAGCCCCCACACCACTAGAGGGATATCGCCAACCACCAACTTACCATCCTGAAACAAGGCCGAGTATAGCCCACAAAGATCTCTGCCACGGCACAACCCAAGGGGGGCGCCAACCCAACCCAGACAAGATCACATCAGTGACTCAACCCACTCAGGTGACACACCCCTCCTAGGGATAGCATGAAAGAGTACCAGTAAGCCAATGACTCAGCCCCTGTAATAAGGTTAGAGGCAGAGAATTCCAGTGGAAAGAGGGGAACCGGCCAGGCAGAGACAGCAAGGGCGGTTCGTTGCTCCAGAGCCTTTCCGTTCACCTTCACACTCCTGGGCCAGACTACACTCAATCTTATGACCCACTGAAGAGATGAGACTTCAGTGGGTTGAGACCGAGTTTGCGTCTCTCACATGGGTAGGCAGACCATTCCATAAAAATGAAGCTCTATAGGAGAAAGACCTGCCTCCAGCTGTTTTGCTTAGAAATTCTAGGGACAATTAGGAGGCATGCGTCTTGTGACCGTAGCGTACGTGTAGGTATGTACGGCAGGACCAAATCAGAGAGATAGGTAGGAGCAAGCCAATATACTGCTTTGTAGGTTAGCAGTAAAACCTTAATCAGCCCTTGCCTTGACAGGAAGCCAGTGTAGGGGGGCTCGTACTGGAGTAATATGATCAAAATGTTTGGTTCTAGTCAGGATTCTAGCAGCTGTATTTAGCACTAACTGAAGTTTATTTAGTGCTTTATCCGGGTAGCCGGAAAGTAGAGCATTGCAGTAGTCTAACCTAGAAGTAACAAAAGCATGGATACATTTTTCTGCATAATTTTTGGACAAAGTTTCTGATTTTTGCAATGTTACGTAGATGGAAAAAAGCTGTCCTTGAAACAGTCTTGATATGTTCTTCAAAAGAGAGATCAGGGTCCAGAGTAACGCCGAGGTCCTTCACAGTTTTATTTGAGACGAATGTACAACCATTAAGATTAATTGTCAGATTCAACAGAAGATATCTTTGTTTCTTGGGACCTAGAACAAGCATCTCTGTTTTGTCCCGAGTTTAAAAGTAGAAAGTTTGCAGCCATCCACTTCCGTATGTCTGAAACACAGACTTCTAGCGAGGGCAATGTTGTGTCTTCACCATGTTTCATTGAAATGTACAGCTGTGTATCTTCCACATAGCAGTGAAAGTTAACATTATGTTTTCGAATGACATCCCCAAGAGGTAAAATATATAGTGAAAACAATAGTGGTCCTAAAACGGAACCTTGAGGAACACCGAAATGTACAGTTTATTTGTCAGAGGACAAACCATTCACAGAGACAAACTGATATCTTTCCGACAGATAAGATCTAAACCAGGCCAGAACTTGTCCATGTAGACCAATTTGGGTTTCCAATCTCTCCAAAAGAAAGTGGTGATCGATGGTATCAAAAGCAGCACTAAGGTCTAGGAGCACAAGGACTGATGCAGAGCCTCGATCTGATGCCATTAAAAGGTCATTCACCACCTTCACAAGTGCAGTCTCAATGCTATGATGGGGTCTGAAACCAGACTGAAGCATTTCGTATACATTGTGTTTGTCTTCAGGAAGGCAGGCTGCGCAACAGCCTTTTTTCTGAAAATTTTGAGAGGAATGGAAGATTCAATATAGGCCGATAGTTTTTAAAATATTTTCTGGGTTAAGGTTTGGCTTTTTCAAGAGAGGATTTAATACTGCCACTTTTAGTGAGTTTGGTACACATCCGGTGAATAGAGAGCCATTTATTATGTTCAACATAGGAGGGCCAAGCACAGGAATCAGCTCTTTCAGTAGTTTAGTTGGAATAGGGTCCAGTATGCAGCTTGAAGGTTTAGAGGCCATGATTATTTTCATCTTTGTGTCAAGAGAAAGAGTACTAAAACACTTGAGTGTCTCTCTTGATCCTAGGTCCTGGCAGTTGTGCAGACTCAGGACAACTGAGCTTTGAAGGAATATGCAGATTTAAAGAGGAGTCCGTAATTTGCTTTCTAATAATCATGATCTTTTCCTCGAAGACGTTCATGAATTTATTACTGCTGAAGTGAAATCCATCCTCTCTTGGGGAATGCTGCTTTTTAGTTAACTTTGCGACAGTATCAAAAAGGAATTTCGGATTGTTCTTATTTTCCTCAATTAAGTTGGAAAAATAGGATGATCGAGCAGCATTAAGGGCTCTTCGATACTGCACGGTACTGTCTTTCCAAGCTAGTCGGAAGACTTCCAGTTTGGTGTGACGCCATTTCCGTTCCAATTTTCTGGAAGCTTGCTTCAGAACTCGGGTATTTTCTGTATACCAGGGAGCTAGTTTCTTATGACAAATGTTTTTAGTTTTTAGGGGTGCAACTGCATCTAGGGTATTGCGCAAGGTTAAATTGAGTTCCTCAGTTGGGTGGTTAACTGAGTTTTGTCCTCTGACATCCTTGGGTAGACAGAGGGAGTCTGGGAGGACATCAAGGAATCTTTGTGTTGTCTGTGAATTTATAGCACGACTTTTGATGTTCCTTGGTTGGGGTCTGAGCAGATTATTTGTTGCAATTGCAAACGTAATAAAATGGTGGTCCGATAGTCCAGGATTATGAGGAAAAACACACACAGATCCACAACATTTATTCCATGGGAAAAAACTAGGCAGAGTGTGACAGTGAGTTGGTCCAGAGACAAAACCCACTGAGTCGATGATGGCTCCGAAAGCCTTTTGGAGTGGGCCTGTGGACTTTTCCATGTGAATATTAAAGTCACCAAAGATTAAAATATTATCTGCTATGACTACAAGGTCCGATAGGAATTCAGAGAACTCCATGAGGAACGCTGTATATGGCCCAGGAGGCCTGTAAACAGTAGCTATAAAAAGTTATTTTATTAGTTGCAGGATTTTATCTGAAGAGAAAGAGGTCAAGGCATTGGGTAGTTCTATGTGAGTGGGACCAGTGGACTCCGTAGGCTGATTTAATGAGTAGACGTTGTCAACCTTCTTTTCAAAGTGGTTGACAAAGTCATCCGCAGAGAGGGAGCAGGGAGGGGGATGGAAGATTAAGGAGGGAGGAGAAGGTAGAAAATAGTTTCTTAGGGTTAGAGGTAGAAGCCTGACATTTAGAGTGATAGAAAGTGCCTTTAGCAGTGCATACAGAAGAAGAGAAGGTAGAGAGGAGTGATTGGAAGGATGATAGGTCCCATGGAAGTTTATTTTTCCTCCATTCTTTGCTCAGCTGCCTGTAAGCTCGCAGTAATTCACTAAGCCATGAAGCAGAATAGAATAGATGTGTCTTTTGGCTGTCTTTTAATTCTCCCAGGACACCTCCCTTAAATGCACAAGGCTTGGAGTAGCTGGGAGTAAAGTAGGATCAGATTCCCCACACTGCCCTGTCAGACACCTTCTCTCTAACTTTCAAAGATAACTGCCACCACTACCTCCCTGTAGGTGCTGAACCTCTTCCTGGCCTTGCTGCTCAGCTCATTCAGTGGAGACAACCTGTCCAGTGATGACGACGGTGAGATGAACAACCTCCAGATCGCCATCGGCAGGATCACCTGGGGCATCGACTGGGTGAAAGCCTCTGTCCGCCACATGGTCCTGCAGCTACTGGGCAAAAAGGCCACCGGGGACAAGGAAGGGGGTGAGGGGATGGAAGGAAACCCCGAAAAGGAGACCTTTGCACTAAACCACTTAGACACGTGCCAGGATTCCAAGATGGCTGACGGGATGACCAACTGTGTGGACGGAATTCAGGCAGATGGCGAGATGAGCCTCAATGTGCCCATTGCCCAGGGGGAGACTGATTTTGAGAACGATGATGACTACAGTGGGTCTTTTACATCAGATGAAGAAAATGGACAAGGTGATCACTTGAAGGTACAGTATGATGGAAAACTGAAGACTATAATTATACTGTGCTTTATCTATGAACTAATAATTATCAGTTAATAAACTACTTATAAACCCTTCATAAATCTTTCAAGTATACCATGTAAAGTGTTACCTGGATATTTAAGCAAACAAGTATAAGAATCAGGACAAATCTCACTTGGTGGTTCTCTTCAATTCTACATGAGTTAGATTTCCCCTCTCTCCTATCCTGAAGTTGTGGCTGACATTTTGTCTCAACCACTCAGTCTCTCTCCTCCCCATCCATAGTTGTTGGGTGCAGTGGGTGACGAGTCCTCGGTGTGCAGCACGGTGGACTATGTACCTGAACCAGAGCCTGTGGAAGAGGAGGAAGAGGAGGAGCCAGAGCCAGAGGAACCAGAAGCTTGCTTCACTGATGGTACACAGGAAATACTGTCCCCTGCTTAAATATATCTGGCATGGGTTTCCTGATTTTCATGGTCTTTACAATGTATTGTTACTAAATTACAAAAATGCAACACTAATATCAAGTGTTTGATGTCTAATATACTTGTGGAAATATCTGTAAACTTTGTCCCATATCACACAAATTGGCACATCAGCATTCACAGAGAAAGAGTTACTATATTCTATTTCATGTAAGGTGGGACCATAGAGTTTGGAGTCACATCTTAATAATGTCGGTAAAGTGATTGCCATGATTCGTCACAGCTTTTATTTGCGCAATTGTCCAACTCACTCAGGACCTGGCTAGACTTTAGGTAATGCTACACAGACAGCACCTCGGGAGGCAAGTGAAACAGTCCAACTGAAGTGTACAAAAACACCATGTTGGCATTTCTCTCTCTCTCTCGCCCTCTCGCTCCAGGCTGTATCGCTCGATGGCCGTGTCTGACATTTGACGTCTCTCAGGGCAGAGGCAAGAAGTGGTGGAACCTCCGCAGGACCTGTTTCACCATTGTGGAACACGACTACTTTGAGACCTTCATAGTCTTCATGATCCTCCTAAGCAGTGGAGCTCTGGTGAGTGAGTCCCTGGTCGTTGACCTATTTACAGTTGATACTCCATTACCGAGCTATTCGACTTTTGTCCTAATGACCTTGGCTCACCTGATGAATAAATGTGTTCAGAAAGTGTTACTTTATATAACATTCTCTGGGAAGGCCACTGGTTATATATATTGAGATCCATTTTCTTTGGCTCACTTCTGATAGGCTTTTGAGGATATTTACATTGAGAGGAGAAGAACTATCAAAATCATCCTGGAGTATGCAGACAAAGTCTTCACCTATGTCTTTATCATTGAGATGCTCTTAAAATGGGTGGCGTACGGCTTCAAGACCTACTTCACCAACGCTTGGTGTTGGCTGGACTTCCTAATTGTGGATGTGAGTTTCCATTGAATTGTTTTTGGAGTGATATTTACACAGAATGAAACGTGGGTTAAGCAATGTTACAACTATTATCACTGTAGTGGGCCGAGCTCCATAATACATGTACGTGAAAATCAAGGAAGACATTGAAATTTGTGTTACCTTGTATTCTCTGCAAGTAATTGATTTTTGTGTTATCCTGCTTGGCACAAAATACAAGACCTTAAATTTGTACAATTTTGGTCATTCGTACAAGCATATAATGAGATGTTGGGTGACTACAATGACGTTACAATCCTGCCTCAGGTTTCCTTAGTCACTTTAGGAGCTAACTGGATGGGCTACTCTGAACTTGGACCAATCAAGTCTCTTAGAACACTCAGGGCTCTAAGGCCACTTCGAGCCCTGTCAAGATTTGAGGGAATGAGGGTGAGTAACTGTTTCAAACTTATTAGTACAACACTTAAATATCCACGCAGAGAAAGACACACCGACAGAAATGCTGATACAGACAATCCTAAACGCATACACACACTGACAGTGACACCTCTCTGACAGTGACGTCTTGTGACAGAGTTGACTGTGGTTAGCTATGACTATTGCGATGGAGGTGATGTAAATGGTCATGACTGACTGTTAGGATGTAGGTGGTGTTAGGGGTCATCACTGAACATTGTGACGGAGGTGACGACTTGTGACAAGTGTATTATTCTCATGACTTACTACTGTGAGAGAGCTGGCGTTAGTGGTCGTGACTGACTATTTTGACTGCAGGGAGCATGTCTTACTATTGGGACCAAGGTGACTGCAGTGGTCATAAATTACTATTGTGACCGAGGTGATGTTAGTGGTCATCATGACTGACTATTGTGACGAAGGTGGTGTGAGCTGTCTTGACTGACTATTTTGACTTACTGCTGTCTTGACTGAGAATGACTTACTGTTGGGCGGCGGTGACTGCAGTGGTCATGGCTTACTATTGTAACGGAGGTGACTTTAATGGTTTTGACTGCACTGTGTCCTGTCTATGGGAGGAAGGTGGTGGTAAACGCTCTTGTCGGCGCCATCCCCTCCATCTTCAACGTGCTGCTGGTGTGCCTCATCTTCTGGCTCATCTTCAGCATCATGGGGGTCAACCTGTTTGCCGGAAAGTTCTACCGCTGCATCAACACCACCACGGAGGAGCTGTTCCCCATCACCGAGGTCAACAACAGGAGCGACTGCCTTGCCCTGCAGCACGCCACCCAGGAAGCCCGCTGGGTCAACGTCAAAGTCAACTACGACAACGTGGGCTTGGGCTACCTCTCTCTGCTGCAAGTGGTGAGGGCCAGGGTTTCTGCGATGCATGGGTGCTGTGCGCTGGCTCTCAAGCTGTGGCCCAATCCTCCTCCCGGAGAGCTACCCTTCCTCCTGGCTTTTGCTCCAACCCTACTCTAGCACACCTGATTCAACTAATTAGCTGCTCACCAGGAACTCAATTAACTCAATCAAGTGTGTAACAACAGGTTTGGAGCAAATGCCTGCATACCCAGTAGCTCTGAAGGAAGAGACTTGGTCACCCCCTGGTCTACTAAAGTATTTAATATTGTTGCCTTCTCTGAGGGTGTTGGTGTACTCAAAAGTATCTGAAAAAAAGTGTCCTATCTCTCTACAGGCCACATTTAAAGGCTGGATGGACATCATGTATGCTGCTGTGGACTCTCGAGAAGTAGGTACTTATAGAAATATAAGATACAGTAAAATAAACATTTGGTTTGGGGAGCAATTACCACAGAATACAAAAGTCATAGCATTAATGAGTAAGCCATTGAAAAATGTGCATACATGCTTTATAAATGATCATAAATGTGATTAATGCTTGTGAATTGTAACGCTTCAAAATGCTTTTATTAAAAAGTGTATAGTTATACACAGTTAGTCAGATATTATTCATGCTTATTCAGGAAAGTCATTTCAAAGTGTTACCGGACACATTGGTGGCAGTTGAATTGTTGTAAGTAAATCGTTTTTTTGTTTGTTTGACGAGCGAAACTATTTATGGTCCCCTAGGTGGAGGAGCAGCCCTCGTATGAGATCAACCTCTACATGTACATCTACTTTGTCATCTTCATCATCTTCGGCTCCTTCTTCACCCTCAATCTTTTCATTGGTGTCATTATTGACAATTTCAACCAGCAAAAGAAAAAGATAAGCCCCATCTCTTTTTTTTTTACTAGTAAATAAAGTGATTAATAGATGATAGATATATAGTTGGATATAGAAATCCCCAACAACTGGATGAGTCGCCATTTTGTAAAGGTTCGGAAATGACCCAACCATTATCTAGAAATGATGTTGAATATAATAGTAAACTACGTTCATATTATGTGAATAAAGGCAACAGGCCGTGTACGTCTCTGGAGGAATCTAGTCAAGGTAGCGAGCCTTACATCACCTCTCAGTAGGACAATAATGAACATGTCTAACTTGCGCCGTTATGCAATTATTAAGAGACTAGATACAAATGGCTTGTTCTAGCATTCATTTATTGAGGCAAGCACATCAGAGATGTAAATGTGGTACCCAAGCATATGCTATGTGTATAGTGTAAATAACAACTACCAATAGACCTACTAAATTATAAGTGTGTAGTTAATCAAATAATTGCTCTGTAAAACGAGGAATGCATTTACTCAATTCAACTAATATAATTTATAAGTCCCAAAATAATTCACACTCAAACAATTAGTGTACATTAATAAAACATGATTTTTTTGCAAATGTATTAAAAATAAGTATTCAGATCCTTTACTCACTACTTTGTTGTAGCACCTTTGGCAGTGATTGCAGCCTCAAGTCTTCTTGGGTATGATGCTACAAGCTTGACACATCTGTATTTGAGGAGTTTCTCCCATTCTTCTCTGCAGATTTTCTCAAGCTCTGTCAGGTTGGATGGGGAGCGTCGCTGCACGGCTATTTTCTCTCCAGAGATGTTTGATCTTGTTCAAGTCCGGGCTCTTGCTGGGCCACTCATGGACATTTAGACACGTGTCCCGAAACCACTCCTGCGTTGCCTTGGCTGTGTGCTTAGAGTCATTGTCCTGTTGGAAGGTGAACCTTCACCCCAGTCGGAGGTCCTGAGCACTCTGGAGTAGGTGTTCATCAAGGATCTCTCTGTACTTTGCTCCATTCATCTTTCCCTCAATCCTGACTAGTCTCCCAGTCCCTGCCGCTGAAAAACATTGGCACAGCATGATGCTGCCACCACCATGCTTCACCGTAGGGATGATGCCAGCTTTCCTCCAGACGTGACCCTTGGCATTCAAGCCAAGGAGTTCAATATTGGTTTCATCAGACAGGGGAATCTTGTTTCTCATGGTCTTGAGAGTCTGTAGGTGCCTTTTGCCAAGCTCCAAGCGGGCTGTCATGTGCCTTTTACTGAGGAGTGGCTTTCATCTGTCCACTCTACCATAAAGGCCTGATTGGTGGAGTACTGCAGAGATGGTTGTCCATCTGGAAGGTTCTCCAATCTCCACAGAGGAATTCTGGAGCTCTGTCAGAGTGACCATCGGGTTCTTGGTCACCTCCCTGACCACGGCTCTTCTCCCCCGATTGCTCAGTTTGGCAGGGCAGCCAGCTCTAGGAAGAGTCTTGATGGTTCCAAACTTCTTCCATTTAAGAATGATGGGGGCCACTGTGTTCTTGGTGACCTTCAAATGCTGCAGAAATGTTTTGGTACCTTTCCCCAGATCTGTGCCTTGACACAATCCCGTCTTGGAGCTTTACAGACAATTCTTTCGACGTCATGGCTTGGTTTTTGCTCTGATGTGCACTGTCAACTGTGGGACCTTATATAGACAGATGTGTGCCTTTCCAAATCATGTCCAATCAATTGAATTTACCACAGGTGGACTCCAATCAAGTTGTAGAAACATCTCAAGGATGATCAATGGAAACAGGATGCACCTGAGCTCAATTTCAAGTATCATTGCAAAGGGTCTGAATACTTATGTAAAAAAGGTATTTCTGTTTTTAATTTTTAATAAATGTGCTAAAATGTCAAACTGTTTTCGCTTTGTCATTATGGGGTATTATTTGATGAGGATTTTAGATTAAGGCTGTAACGTAACAAAATGTGGAAAAGTCAAGGGGTCTGAATACTTTCTGAATGCACTGTATACTGTACAGATACTCTTCAAGAATCAAACTATATTTATAACTATTTTAAAAGTCCAAAAATTGATGTACCAATCGCAGATTGACTACAATCTAGATTGAATATATACAGTTTTAATTCATTTTGATATATACCTGTATACATGTAAATGCCCAGAATAATTGTTGATTTGATTTTGGATCCTGCACTTTGGTGACGACATCTTTATGACAGAGGAGCAGAAGAAATATCATGAAGCCATGAAGAAACTTGGCTCGAAGAAGCCAGTGAAGCCTATCCCAAGGCCTACGGTATGCAACACATAAATGGTATTCGGTTATAGCCACACTCTTATGCTACTCTCTAGTATTAAGATTCATTACATCTTTCTAATCCAAGACTAAATTTACTCTACATAAGCACCTTCAATAAATAAATTGCTGATTATAGGGATTACATCATTTGATCAATGATCTTTTGTGTTGAAAGTGCATTTTTTATGTGTAGAATTTCAATGTTAATCTTTTGACCAGTAATTGTGTGATACATTTCATGTACAAGTAATAATTCAATTATGTTATGGGGCTAGAGTCTGCAAGTCCTGCTCTGAGTATACCACATACACAGTGACATTAAAATGCGTGACTTTGCCACGACATCATCATTGACCCATCTTAACCTGTTCTACACAACATTGGCTTTAACACACCTAATGAAATTTGTGTTTGTGTCTCCCTCACTCTCGCTTTCATGTGACCCTCGGGCCCCTACAGAACATGATTCAAGGCGCTGTGTTTGACTTCATCACTCAGCAGTTCTTTGACATCTTCATCATGGTCCTCATCTGCCTCAACATGGTCACCATGATGGTGGAGACGGACGACCAAAGCGCAGAGAAGGAAAATGTCCTTTACAAGATCAACCTGGCCTTCATCGTCGTTTTCACCGGCGAGTGTCTGCTCAAGATGTTTGCCCTTCGCCATTACTTCTTCACCATCGGATGGAATATTTTTGATTTTGTCGTGGTCATCCTGTCCGTCGCGGGTATGTACCTCAATATTCTTTACACTGTATACCTTATTATATACTGTACATAGGATAAGTCATAGACAAGTTACTACAGGGTTGGGGTCAATTCCATTTAAAATCAAGTTGATTCAGAAAGTAAACCAAATTCCAATTGAAAAATGCCACACTGAAAAGCATTGAAGATGAGTTATTTCGACAGTAGATGGAGAGGTGTGATTGGTCATTAACCATTGTTTATCTAATTTCCCTTCAGGTATAATGCTGTCGGACATCATAGAGAAGTACTTTGTGTCACCCACCTTGTTTAGGGTCATCAGGCTGGCTAGGATAGGCAGGGTCCTGCGTCTCATCAAAGGTGCCAAGGGCATAAGGACGCTGTTATTTGCGTTGATGATGTCACTCCCTGCCCTGTTCAACATCGGCCTCCTGCTCTTCCTCATCATGTTCATCTTCTCCATATTCGGCATGTCCAACTTTGCCTACGTCAAAAAACAGGCGGGCATCGACGACATCTTCAATTTCCAGACGTTCGGCAGCAGTATTATCTGCCTGTTTGAGATCACCACCTCTGCGGGTTGGGATGGTCTTCTGCTGCCAATTCTAAACAGCGGTCCTCCAGACTGCGACCCAGACATTGAGAACCCAGGCTCGGATGTTCGGGGCAACTGCGGCAACCCAGGCATGGGTATCATGTTCTTTTGCAGTTACATCATCATGTCCTTCCTGGTGGTGGTCAACATGTACATCGCCATCATCCTGGAGAACTTCAACACGGCCCAAGAGGAGAGCGGGGACCTGCTGTGCGAGGATGACTTTGTGATGTTCGACGAGACCTGGGAGAAGTTCGACCTTGAGGGCACGCAGTTCATCGAATACGCCAAGCTGTCAGAGTTTTGTGACACCCTGCAGGAACCCCTGCGTATCGCCAAGCCCAACCGGATCAAGCTGATCTCGATGGACCTGCCCCTGGTCACGGGCGATAAGATTCACTGCCTGGACATCCTGCTGGCTGTCACCCAGGAGGTGCTGGGCGAAGGGGTGGAGATGACGGCCATGAAGGTGAGCATCGAGGCCAAGTTCAACATGAACAACCCCACGACTGACTCCTACGAGCCCATCACCACCACGCTGCGGCGCAAGGAGGAGGAGGCAGCAGCCGTGATCATCCAGCGGGCTTACCGCAAGCACCTTCTCAAGCGCTCCATCCTGCATGCCTCCTTCATGCGCCGCTCCAAGAGGCAGAAAAGGCGGGAGGAGAACGAGGAGCCCCCGGAGACGGAGGGACTTCTGGTGCGAAAGATGAACGTGCTCTATGGGAGCGACCTGGACCTTGCCGCAGAGATGGAATTGGCTGGGTTGCATGCGCAACCCATATCGGTCCCTCTGGTGTCCAATCGGCCATCGGACCTCCCCAAGCAAACCCAGACCACCAGGCTGGAGCCTGGCAGACCACTCCTCTTGGTGGTCCCCGTTGAGGTCACCAGTGAGGTGGTGTTACACTCAGCCCCTGTGGCGTCTGACCCATTGGACCTCCCCGAGCAAACACAACCATCGGGGTCGGAGCCCACAGGGCTGGAACCTACCTGGCCGGAGCCTGCTGGGCCAAACCTCTTGGTGGTCCCCGTAGAGGTCACCCCCTATTTGTGTAGCCGTGAGTCAATAGACAGCCTGCGAGAGTCGATTGTATAACAAAAAGCACTTGAGGGAATTCACCATGGTCTTCCTATTGTATTTTTCACCGATTTGGCGAGTAATTTTATGTGTTGGGAGTGTCGCCAATTTAGTTGACGCTTCCACATAGCACTACTATGAAGTGATTACAAGTAGCTGATGGTTTAGGTATAATAATTAAAGTCAAGTTTATTGATCGTAATAGGGGGTCTCGTTTTCTATTTTTGTAAGGCCATTTCTAGAATTGATCTATATTTGACCACTGGACAGTATTCTATTTTATACCTACAAACAATTCACAATCTCACAAAATATAAAATGTTTGATAATTAGTATCCATACATATCCCATAGGAATTGGGCATGTTTTTGACAGTGAACATTACCCACATCTAATTGTTTTGAAGGAATGCCTAAATGCCTTTATTGCCACAAAAACATTTCATACTCGGATCATGCCTTATTTTGACATTTTGGAATCACCTTATTTTGGGGGGGAAAATCACCCAGATTCACCTGTGCCTACTACTCCAGTATGCCAAAGTGGAATTATGTTTTTCAATTTATTTATTTTTACAAATGAATTAAAAATGAAAAGCTGAAATGTCTTCAGTCAATAAGTAACTTCTTCATTATGGCAAGCCTAAATACGTTCAGGAGTAAAAATGTGTCAAAAGTCATCAAATATGTTGCATGGACTGTGTAATAATAGTTTAACAGGATTTTTTGGGATGACTACCCCATCTCTGTACCCCACACATACAATTATCTGTAAGGTCCCTCAGTCGAGCAGTGAATTTCAAACACAGATTCAACCACGAAGACCAGGGAGTTTTTCCAATACCTTGCAAAGAAGGGCACCTATTGGTAGATGGGTAATAAAATGTAAAGCGGACATTGAATATCCTTTTGTGCATGATGAAGATTTTAATTCCACTTTGGATGGTGCATCAATACCCCCAGTCACTACAAAGATACAGGTGTCCTTCCTAACCACTCTGGGATTTCACCATAAGGCCAATGGTGACTTTAAAACAGTTAGAGTTTAATGGCTGTGATAGGACAAAACTGAGGATGGATCAACAACATTGTTACTCCACAATACTAACTTAATTGACAGAGTGAAGAGAAGAAAGCCTTTACAGAATACAAGTATTCCAAGACATGCATCCTTTTTGCAACAAGGCACAAAAGTAATACTGAAAACATTGTGGCAAAGCAATTCACTTGTTGTCATGAATACAAAGTGTTATGTTTGGGGCAAATCCAATACAACACATTACTGAGTACCACTCCAAATGTTCAAACATAGTGGTGGCTGCATCATGTTATGGGTATCCTTGTAATCATTAAGGACTGGAGAGTTTTTCAGGATGAAAAAGAAACTGAATGAAGCTATGCACCAGCCTAATCCTAGAGGAAAACCTAGTTCAGTCTGCTTTCCACCAGGCACTGGGGGATTAATTCACCTTTCAGCAGGACAATAACCAAATCTACACTGGAGTTGCTTACCAAGAAGGCACTGAATGTTTCTGAGTGGCCGGATTACAGTTTTGACTTAAATCTGCTTTAAAGTCTATGGCAAGACCTGAAAATTGTTTTCCAGCAGTCATCAACAACCAATTTGACAGAACTTGAAGATTTTTGTGAAGAATAATGGGAAAATGTTGCACAATTCATGTGTGCAAAGCTCTTAGAGCCTTACCCAGGAAGACTCACAGCTGTAATCGCTGCCAAAGGTGATTCTAACATGCATTGACTCAGGGGGTTGAATACTTACCAAGAAGTTCTATTTCTTATATATATTTTTTACAAATGTTAGCGTTTTTCTTTCACTTTGACATTAGAGTGTTTTGTGTAGATCATTGACAAAAAATGACAAATCCATTTGAATCCCCCCTTTGTAACATAACAAAATGTGGAAAAAGTCAAGGGGTGTGAATACATTCTGAAGACACTGGTATATCCCTCCAGTTCATGTTCTAGCAGTTTACCGTGTAACTGCCAGAGGCACCCCCGTCTCAAGGCCCCTCGGAGCTGGCTGCATCACTGTGTCTAACAGGTCTACTAGTAATAATTTATTTTACAGTCCGGTATTGACCAAGAAATGTCTTAATTAAAGTAAGTATAAATGAATTGACATGGTAAGTACCCGTTTCAACCGGGATGTCACACAAACGATCCAAAATATTATATTTCTGGATTTTGTCTCTTCAGCTGTTAGTGTCATCTCCAAGATATATTTACGTACTGGGATGGGTATCGGTTGGTTTACAAGGGAATAATTGTCAACTGACTGTTTACATGAGCCTTACGTGACACAACAGTGTACTGTTATTGGATGTCTGTCTGAAATGTCTCTGATGAGTGAGCCAATATAATTCTGTGTTGCAGTGGTATGGATGTAGTTCATAATACGAGTGTGAGATCATGTGCAGTTTGTTTTATTGAGTTAATCAAAAATTTCATTTTTTTTTATTGACTAGGACCAGCCATGTAATCTTACCGGCACAATCGAGTCGTAGAACTATTCACTTAGCGCCTGATTCCAAGTTGGCTCCATTGAGCACCTGCGTAAGTCCCTCGTCTATTACTCTGCCTGCCCGGTGACTGTATATTCTTTGTTTTATTATTACGGCCAAGGGACTATTGAATGGTATAATTGTTTTGCTCTTCGGTCCCACTTTATTTATTTAGTTAGTTAGTCCTCTATAGATGGTCTACATGTTCCAACTTTCAGCAAAAGTTTCAACTTCAAGTCTGTTGACATGCAACAATTCGCTGAGATTTGGTTTAGGGCTAGGCTTAGGGTTGAAGTTAGGGTCATGTTTAGGTATAGGGTTAAGTTTAGGTTAAGGGCTAGGTTAGGGTTAGTGGATATTGTTTGAACAATTTGTTGATAGTTCACAGCAGGCAAAATTGGTTGAAATGACATCATTTCGACAAATTCTGTCCACTGGCTTAGTTGAACGTCCATTTGCCATCAGTATGGGATTATCCAAATAAACTGTTACCGGCTCCTCTCCACATGCTGCTAGATGCCACAAGACTTATCACACATTTTCTCATGAGCAACACTGCAACACTGCGTATGAAACACCTACCTACCTATACAGTGTCTTCAGAATGGTCCTTCTGTAGCTCAGTTGGTAGAGCATGGCGCTTGTAACGCCAGGGTAGTGGGTTCGATTCCCGGGAATACCCATACGTAGAATGTATGCACACATGACTGTAAGTCGCTTTGGATAAAAGCGTCTGCTAAATGGCATTTATTATTATTATTATAATGTATTCACATCCCTTTGACTTTTTCCACATTTTGTTATGTTACAAAGGGGGGATTCAAATGGATTTGTCATTTTTTGTCAATGATCTACACAAAACACTCTAATGTCAAAGTGAAAGAAAAACGCTAACATTTGTAAAAAATATATATAAGAAATAGAACTTCTTGGTAAGTATTCAACCCCCTGAGTCGATTCATGTGAGAATCACCTTTGGCAGCGATTACAGCTGTGAGTCTTCCTGGGTAAGGCTCTAAGAGCTTTGCACACATGAGAGGGTAGCAAGTTTTAAGTTCCTCGGCATACACATCACAGACAAACTGAATTGGTCCACTCACACAGACAGCATCGTGAAGAAGGCGCAGCAGCGCCTCTTCAACCTCAGGAGGCTGAAGAAATTTGGCTTGTCACCAAAAGCACTCACAAACTTCTACAGATGCACAATCGAGAGCATCCTGGCGGGCTGTATCGCCGCCTGGTACGGCAACTGCTCCGCCCTCAACCGTAAAGGCTCTCCAGAGGGTAGTGAGGTCTGCACAACGCATGACCGGGGGCAAACTACCTGCCCTCCAGGACACCTACACCACCCGATGTTACAGGAAGGCCATAAAGATCATCAAGGACATCAACCACCCGAGCCACTGCCTGTTCACCCCGCTATCATCCAGAAGGCGAGGTCAGTACAGGTGCATCAAAGCTGGGACCGAGAGACTGAAAAACAGCTTCTATCTCAAGGCCATCAGACTGTTAAACAGCCACCACTAACATTGAGTGGCTGCTGCCAACACACTGACACTGACACTGACTCAACTCCAGCCACTTTAATAATGGGAATTGATGGGAAATTATGTAAATATATCACTAGCCACTTTAAACAATGCTACCTTGAATAATGTAGGGTAAGTAACATTATATATCTCATATGCATACGTATATACTGTACTCTATATCATCGACTGCATCCTTATGTAATACATGTATCACTAGCCACTTTAACTATGCCACTTTGTTTACATACTCATCTCATATGTATATACTGTACTCGATACCATCTACTGTATCTTGCCTATGCTGCTCTGTACCATCACTCATTCATATATCCTTATGTACATATTCTTTATCCCCTTACACTGTGTATAAGACAGTAGTTTTGGAATTGTTAGTTAGATTACTTGTTGGTTATTACTGCATTGTCGGAAATAGAAGCACAAGCATTTCGCTACACTCGCATTAACATCTGCTAACCATGTGTATGTGACAAATAAAATTTGATTTGATTTGAATTAGTCTGAATACCAACACCCTGGTGATGTTTGGCATTTTGTACTTCCAATTCCATTTTGCACAAGTTTATATCAAAGCTGACTCGCCCCCTTAGTGGGAAAACATGTTTGTAGAATATTAACAAATGTATTGAAAATGAAATACAGAAATATATAATTTACATAAGTATTCACACCCCTAAGTCAGTATTTGTAGAAGCACCTTTGGCAGCGATTACAGCTGTGAGTCTTTCTGGGTAAGCCTCTAAGAACTTCCCACACCTGGGCGTAAAGAATTTTCAAAATTCTTCAAGCTCTATCAAATTGATTGTTGATCATTGCTAAACAACCAGTTTCAGGTCTTGCCATAGAATTTCCAGTAAATTTAAGTCAAAACTGTAACTTAGCCACTCAGGAACATTCACTGTCTTCTTGGTAAGCAACTCCACAGTGGATTTGGCCTTGTGTTTTAGGTTATTGTCCTTCTGAAAGGTGAATTCATCTCCCAGTGTCTGGTGGAAAGCAGATTGAACCATGTTTTCCTCTAGGATTTGGCCTATGCTTAGCTCCGTTTCGTTTATATCCTGAAACACTGCCCGGTCCCTAACGGTTACAAGGATACCCATAACATGATGCAGCCACCACTATGCTTGAAATTATGGAGAGTAGTACACAGTAATGTGTTGTATGTTCTGGACAAATCCAATAACACTTTGTATTCAGGACAAAAAGAGAATTACTTTGCTACGTGTTTTGCAGTATTACTTCAGTGCCTTGTTGCGAACAGGATTCATGTTTTGCAATATTTGTATTCTGTACCGGCTTCCTTCTCTTCACTCTGTCAATCAGGTTAGTATTGTGGAGTAACTACGGTGTTGTTGATCCACCCTCAGTTTTCTCTTATCACAGCCATTAAACTCTAACTGTTTTAAAGTCACCATTGTCCTTATGGTGAAATCCCTGAGTGCTGTCCTTCCTCACGGGTATCTGAGTTAGGAACGATGCCTAGGGTTGCCAACTTTCTCACTACCAAATAAGGGACAAAAGGTTGCGTGCCAGTGCACGGTGCCACGGTGTTGTGTGAATGAATGTACAGTGTATATTCTTATTCAAATGGAAAGGCAAAACATTTGTATATTCTATAGCTTTACTAAAACTGTATCGTTATGTAAACTTATGTGAATAAACCTCAAAATAAATAATAAAATAAATCACAATTTGGACCTTTTACAGCAAAAAAAATCACCTTTTCAAATGCAAAAATGGAAAAGAGGGGCATGAGTCACTCACCAAGTCTACATATTTGTTGCTGCTCTTGACTGATTTCAAGCAGTCCTTGACTCTTGCATAGCCAGAGAGAAGTCATTATATGACAAGTCACAGTTCCCAGATATTTTAATAGATTTTTTTCTTCAGCTCTGTGCTACAGTGGTTTCTCGAGTCTGACCATTTAATGGTCATCGGACAGAAAATCTTCTCTACAAAGGCATTTGAGTCTGGCACACTGAGGACCAATGAGACAATCCTGAACATGTTGATCAAGTTGGCTTTCCCTAGGTTTTGGAAAACTGCCACCTACTCCTCACTACTACTTCTCACTGGTGGATTTTGTGGTATCCTGTCTGGCTTTCTGCATTTCCTCCCGCTAGCACAAAACTCTTCATAGAGTTGGTCCATACTGACTGTCTGTCATTTTGAGGGCCACCACCGCCTGCTCCAGGTCAGTGAAGGAGAGCTCATGAAGAATGCACCGATATTGCTAGCACCTTTAGCTAGCGTGGCCTTGTGCTTTTCTGTGGATGCATGCTGAGTTAGGTCATTCTCCCCTTCATGGCCAATTGAGAATTCCCGACACAAAGTACAGAAACCTTTCGTTGAGTCACCACTGACGGGCTTAACCCACGTCCTTTTTTACTTCACATTGTGCAGCTACAATAAACAGTCTTTTTTTTTTGTATGTTTATCCATATTTCCTTGATATGCCAAACCGACCGAACAATAACAGAAATGACTTTGCAGAAATTGGCGCATTTACACTATACTGTGATTGGATGAATATACGGGACAAGGGAGGTCCTGTATGGAACAAACCAATTTAGCCCAATATAAGGGACATCCCGGCTAATACGGGACAGTTGGCAACCCTACTGGTGCCTGTATCTTTGTAGTGACTGGGTGTATTGATACACCACCCAAAGGGTTCATTAATAACTTCACCATGCTCAAAAGGATATTCAATGTCTGATTTTTAATTTGTATTACCCGTCTACCAATAGGTGCAATAATTTGCGACGCATTGGAAAAACTCCTTGTGGTTGAATCTGCGTTTGAAATTCACTGCTCGACTGAGGGACCTTAAAATGATCTGTATGTGTTGTGTACAGAGATGAGGTAGTCAATAAAAAAAAGCATAAACACTACAGGATTATTGCTCACAGAGTGGCTTGTTAAGCACATTTATTTAGGCTTGCCATAACACATGGGATGAATATTTATTGACTGAATACATTTCAGCTTTCAATTTGTTTCATCATTTATTTAAAAAAATAGTATAAAAATATAATACAAAAAAAAACATAATTCCACTTTCACATTATGGTATATTGTTTGTAGGCCAGTGACAAATCTCTATTTAATCCAATCTAAATTCAGGGTGTAACACAACAAAATGTGGAAAAAGTCAGCTGTAAAATAACCTAAAACACGAGGCCAAATATACACTGGAGTTGCTTACCAAGACAACGTTGAGTGTTCACTTAAATTGACTTGAAAATCTCTGCCAAGACTGGAAAATGGCTGTCTAGCAATGATCAACAACCACCTTGACAGAGCTTGAAGAATTTTAAAAGGAATAATGGGCAACTATTGTACAATCCATATGTGCAAAACTGTTACAGGCATACCCAGAAATACACACAGCTGTAATCACTGCCAAAGGCGAGTCTAACATGTATTTACTCAGGGGTGTGAATACATATCTAAATGAGATATTTCTGTATTTAATTTTCAATACATTTGCTAAAATTTCTAAAAACATGTTTTCACTTTATCATTATAGGTACTTTGTGTAGAAAAAATAAATAAATTCAATCCATTTTGAATTCAGGCTGTAGCACAACAAAATGTGGAATAAGTCAAGGGGTATGAATCATTTCTGAAGGCACGGGATGTGGACTTAACGCAACATTAGTCTGGAAGTCTGAACACAGACTTTGATTTTGGAGTGAACTGTCCCTTTAAGTCTTTACTCATGTTGTTATGATAGCTGCACTTACTGTTGTGCACGTCGAAATTGAATGAAACACATATCTTACCTGGAAAATGTATAAATGAATGAAATAAGCACTTTTGAAGTGTTAAGGTTTTCTGTGCTAGAGTGTAGGAAGTTGTTGACCGTGTCTCTCGTTCTAAACTACTTGGAATGGAAGTAGAGCACCTTTTAGTGTGTGTTCAACTGCTTTAAACGTCGTCCCTGAAATGAATGTAACAGCTGCCAGACCTTAACATATTTCTTAAATACTTCTTGTGAGGGGTCTCTTTTTCTTATGAAGAAACTGCAGTTGTGGCAGTAATTCCTATTACAAATACTAGAGATCTGCAGTGATGGTATCTGAGATGATATGTCATCGCTGCAATACTTACATTGTTTGACAGCTTGCTCCTTAAATGGCAAAATCTAAATGAAATACATACTATATACCAATGTTTACATTTTCAATGTAGGGGGAGTCATATGCAAAACGTTAGTAGTAAGCTTATAATCAGTGTTGCCTGTATATACTTTTGGCTCAGTATTGGAGGTTCTCTTTTTTTTTCTTATAACTTTTTTCCCCCCCTTTGTATTATCTATTTAAAGCCATTTAATTAATGTACAATTTAACCATGTTACTTGAATAAAATATTTTAAAATGGGGGAAAAGGAAACGGGCTGCTTTCATATGTTTCAAACTGTCCTGAAGTATTTGGAATGGAATGTCAGGTTTAGGGATAAGGGTTACATAATTGTAACTGTAATTGTGACTGTGTGAATAATACTGTATGTTGCAATGCGGGCTTTCCCACAGTAATAAATGCACGCCCTCTATTGGTTGTCCTTCCATAAGCACAGATCACAGGCAATATGCAATTATTTGTTGTTTCACACCAGCTATTTTTAAGGTTACAAGATGTATTGGCCACAGGTTTTAAAAAAAGCAAGATCTTCAGAATTGAAAAGCTGTTACTGAAATGTAGTTTGTGCCAAAACAATTCCCCCAAATGACAATGATTTCCATAATACATATTTACATTTCAATTTCTCTTCACCAATGTCGAATAAGTAAATAATGAATTAATTCAGCGACTTCCAAGTGCTTATTCAGGGGAGAGTGAGTAAAAAAATGTAAAGACAGCGGTTGAGATTGGAAATGGAAAACTGTGAATACCGGAAGACCAATTGTCACAGACTGTCAGGCTAGTTTCACCTTTCTGTTGGGATTAGATGCGTATTGAATGTCTTGTACTTACATACAACGTACCATGCTGAGGTTGCTGAAATTCCAGAGAACTTTTGTCATATAGCATTTATAGCCATGTAACTAAATACTGTTGGTGAGTAGCCTTTAAGGGAAATAACACATTCAAATCAAAGTCTGTCAGATATTTTTAAACCTCTATAGTAGTCTAATGTCAAGATGAAACCACATCCCATGACATCGGTTGTGTAGATCCAGCTATATGCCTCCAATGCACTTGAATGCTATAGATAAGTGCCAAATAGAAGCAGGAAATTAGACATTTATTTATATTTTCTATTCATTTGTGATTGATGCAAACAGCTGGATCTGCTCAACCGATGTCGTGAGACATGGCTTCATCTTGACATTGCTCTACATTGAAAAAAATCGGACAAACTTCAATTGAAACAGTTGAATAGGTTTTGTGTACTGTTATCCCCTCATAAAACCGAAACGCAACCACTTATATTTGTAGTCGCAACAGGGAATTGAGTATCCAACATCTTTAAAGAGGCTATAATGAACTTTTGCCTCTTGATAGTGCTCTTGAGCCAAAAGGGATTCCCTAAATTGGCTGAAATATTGCCCAGAATTAACCATATTGGACAGAAAGGGGCACACCTACCCAGGCCCATGAGCAAAATATTATATTATTAGCCTTAAGGATTGTTTGGTTTTATATATGTGTGTATATATATATATGTGTATATATATATATATATATATATATATATGTGTATATATATATATATGTATGTGTATGTATGTATGTATGTATGTATGTATATGTATGTATGTATGTATGTATGTATGTATGTATGTATGTATGTATGTATGTATGTATGTATGTATGTATGTATGTATGTATGTATGTATGTATGTATGTATGTATGTATGTATGTATGTATGTATGTATGTATGTATGTATGTATGTATGTATGTATGTATGTATGTATGTATGTATGTATGTATGTATGTATGTATGTATGTATGTATGTATGTATGTATGTATGTATGTATGTATGTATGTATGTATGTCTATTTGAACCATACAGGTAATACTCAAGCGGAAATATGAAGTAAACATTTAGCCACAGCAATTCTGTACAGCCTCTTTATTGACAGCTTAATACTGTACATAGGCCCCCTCTTCCTTAACAGTTACGTGGGTAAAAGGGGGAACGTTCATCTGGATATGTACTTAGGAATTGAGTGCCCAGACAAAATGTCAGGGGCGGCCAGTGACCTTCAGCCTTCATGCCAGTTGGTGCTAATGTCTCTCCCAGGCTTTGCTCAGCGTGGTCACACTGGGCAATGCCTGCCACGCTTGTATACTGTTTAACACTCTTCTGAAGCAAGGGACAGACTATAGAAGATATTCTGTTGGAGCTGGTTTCCTGGAGTCAGATTGAGCCTAGTGATGGGCTAAAAAAATATATTTCAAAGGAGGATGTCTGCTTTTTAGCACAGACCTAGGCTTAATCTGGGTCTGGGAAACTGACCTTATGTTGTTCTCTCATTTAGTTTTCTTTCTGGAAAGGAAGATGGCTTAGTAAGGGGGTGGAAGATCATTAGATGTAGTAGGTTGTTGTTTTACTATGTGTCTATAGTGGATGGATGGATGGATGGATGGATGGATGGATACATACATACATACATACATACATACATACATACATACATACATACATACATACATACATACATACATACATACATACATACATACATACATACATACATACATACATACACACACACACACACACACACACACACACACACACACACACACACACACACACACACACACACACACACACACACACACACACACACACACACACACACACACACACACACACACACACACACACACACACACACACACACACACACATACAAAAAAGTATTCAGACCCCTTGACTTTTTGCTAGGTTACAGCCTTGTTCTAAAATGTATTTAAACATACATATATAATCAATCTACACACAATATCCCATAATGACAAAGCAAAACTGTTTAAAAAAAAAGTTTGCTAGTTTATTAAAAAGATAAATATCACATTTACATAAGTATTCAGACACTTTACTCGGTACTTTGTTGAATCATCTTTGACAGCGATTACAGCCTCAAGTGTTCTTGGGTATGAAGCTACAGGCTTAGCACACCTGTATTTGGGGAGTTTCTCCCATTCTTCTCTGCAGATCCTCTCAAGCTCTGTCAGGTTGGATGGAGAGTGTTGCTGCACAGCTATTTTCAGGTCTCTCTCGATCGGGTTCAAGTCCAGGCTCTGGCTGGGCCACTCAAGGACATTTAGAGACTCCTGCGTTGTCTTGGCTGCGTGCTTAGGGTCGTTGTCTGGTTGGAAGATTAACATTTGCCCTAGTCTAAGGTCTGGAGCAGGTTTTCATCTCTGAACTTTGCTCCGTTCATATTTGCCTCGATCCTGACTAGTCTCTCAGTCCCTGCCACTGAAAAACATCCACACAGCATGTTTCTGCCACCACCATGCTTCACCAGGTTTCCTCTAGACATGACGCTTGGTATATTCAGGCCAAAGAGTTCAATCTTGGTTTCAGCCCAGAAAATCTTGTTTCTCAGTATCTGAGAGTCTTTATGTGCCTTTTGGCAAAATCCAAGCGGGCTGTCCAGTGCCTTTTACTGAGAAGTGGCTTCTGTCTGGCCACTCTACCATAAAGGCCTAATTGGTGGAGTGCCGCAGAGATCGTTGTCCTTCTGGAAGGTTCTCCCATCTCCACATAGGGACTCTGACCTCATGGCTATGTTTTTGCTCTGACTTGCGCTGTCTACTGTGGGACCTTATATAGACAGATGTGTGCCTTTTCATATCATGTCCAATCAATTGAATTTACCAAACATGGACTCCAATCAAGATGTAGAAACATCTCAAGGATGATCAATGGAAACAGGATGCACCTGAGCTCAATGTCTAGTCTCATAGCAAAGGGTCTGAATATTTATGTGTATATGGTATTTCTGTTTTAGTTTTTAATAAATTTGCAAACATTTCTAAAAACCTGTTTTCACTTTGTCATTATCATGAAATGCTTGTAATTATACTTCAGTATTCCATAGTAACATCTGAAAAAAAATATCTAAAGACACTGAAGCAGCAAACTTTGTGAAATTTAATATTTGTGTCATTCTCAAAACCTTTCGCCACGACTGTGTGTGTGTGTGTATATATATATATGTATATATATATATATATACACACACAGTGCATTAGGAAAGTAGTCAGACCCCTTGACTTTTTCCACATTTTGTTACATTACAGCCTTATTCTAAAATGTATTGAATAAATGGATATGGAGATATATATATATATATATTAGTACCAGTCAAAAGTTTGGACACAACTACTTATTTAAGGGTTTTGTGATTGCCAAGAAACTGAAGATCTCGTACAATGCTGTGTACTACTCCCTTCACAGAACAGCGCAAACTGGCCCTAACCAGAATAGAAAGAGGAGTGGGAGTTCCCAGTGCACAACTGAGCAAGAGGACAAGTACATTAGAGTGTCTAGTTTGAGAAACAGACGCCTCACAAGTCCTCAACTGGCAGCTTCATTAAATACTGTGGTACCTTCAAAACACCAGTCTCAACATCAACAGTGAAGAGACGACTCGGTTATCCTGGCCTTCAGGGCAGAGTTCCTCTGTCAAGTGTCTGTGTTCTTTTGCCCATCTTAATCTTTTATTTTTATTGGCCAGTCTGAGATATGGCGTTTTCTTTTCAACTCTGCCTAGAAGGCCAGCATCCCGGAGTTGCCTCTTCACTGTTGACGTTGAGACTGGTGTTTTGCGGGAATTCCACAAATAACTTTTTAACAAGGCACACCTGTTAATTGAAATTCATTCCAGAGGAATACCTCATGAAACTGGCTGAGAGAATGCCAAGAGTGTGCAATGCTGTCATCAAGGCAAAGGGTGGTTACTTTGAAGAATCTCAAATATTAAATATATTTTGATTTGTTTAGCCTTTTTTTGTTACTACATGATTCCATATGTGTTATTTCATACTTATTCTACAATGTAGAAAATAGTAAAAATAAAGAAAAACCCTTGAATGAGTAGGTGTGTCCAAACTTTTCACTGCTACTGTATATATACACAGTGCATTCAGAAAGTTTCCAGACCCCTTTTTCCAATTTTTTTTACAGCCTTATCCTAAAATTGATTAACTTGTTTTTTCCACACATATCCACACTACATGACCAAAAGTGTGTGGACACCTGCTCGTCGAACATTTCATGCGAAAATCATGGGCATTAATATGGAGTTGGTCCCCCCCTTTGCTGCTACAACATCCTCCTCTCTTCTTGGAAGGATTTCGACCAGACGCTGGAACATTCCTGCGGGGACTTGATTCCATTCAGCTAGAAGAGTATTAGTGAGGTCGGGCACTGATGTTGGGTGATTAGGCCTGGCTCGCAGTCTGCATTCAAATTCATACCAAAGGTGTTCGATGGGGTTGAGGTTAGGGCTCTTTGCAGGCCAGTCAAGTTCTTCCACACCGATCTCGACAAACCATTTCTGTATGGGCCGCACTTTGTGCATTGTCATGCTGAAACAGAAAAGTGCCTTCCCCAAACTGTTGCCACAAAGTTGGAAGCACAGAATCATCTAGAATGTAGCAATAAGATTTCCCTTCACTGGAACTAAGGGGCACAGCCCAAACCATGAAAAACATCCCCAGACAATTATTCCTCCTCCACCAAACTTTACAGTTGGTGGCACTATGCATTTCGGGCAGGTAGCATTCTCCTGGCATCCGCCAAACCCAGATTTGTCCGTCAGACTGCCAGATGGCGAAGTGTGATTCATTACTCCAGAAAACGCATTTCCAATGCTCCAGAGTCCAATGGAGGCGAGTTTTACACCGCCCCAGCCGATGCTTGGCATTGCGCATGGTGATCTTAGGCTTGTGTGTGGCTGCCCAGCCATGGAAACCCATTTCATGAAGCTTCCAACGAACAGTTTTTGTGTTGATGTTGCTTCCAGAGGCTGTTTGGAACTAGGTAGTGAGTGTTGCAACCGAGGACAGTTGATTTTTACTCACTACTCGATTCAGCCCTCGGCGGTCCAATTCTGTACGCTTGTGTGGCATACCACTTCCCAGCTGAGCCGTTGTTGCTCCTAAAAGTTTCCACTTCATATTAACAGCACTGACAGTTAACCGGGGAAGCTCAAGCAGGGCAGACATTTTACAAACTGACTTGTTTGAAAGGTAGCATCCTATGACCGTGCCACATTGAAAGTCACTGATCTCTTCAGTAAGGTCATTCTTCTGGTAATGTGTGTCTATGAAGATTTCATGACTGTGTGCTCGATTTTATACACCTGTTAGCAATGGGTGTGGCTGAAATAGCCAATCCACATACTTTTGTAGATAGAAAAGTGTGCTGAAATAGAAGTGGGCTGTATTCAAACCCATGATGCAGCAGTATTTGTGTTTCGGAGGCATAGACCTAGGCCACGACACATTTACTTACTTAAAAAAAAATCTGCGTCTGAGACACATGGTTATGTTTCTGGTGCTTTGTGCATTCTTACTGTGCATAGATCTGGTACATACCATGGAGCATAATTCATTGATGTAGCATTTTGCAGGCATCAGCCTGGTTCTTATCTGAGCACTGACATACATTTTTTAAAGTAAAAAACAAGGAACCATGTAAGACACTTCAGCGACTGCATCACCCCCGCCCCAAAGGACTAGTGGTGCATCAAAGCACTTTTTCAAAGTGGATTTCATAAAAGCCTCAATACACTTTCCCCCCAAAAAGCAAAAATGATCCTGAATTTCCCCTGAGAATTGTGGTAGTGACTAACACGAGCAAAGGAATCATTATGGAGATATTGTATTGTAGATAAATGAGTAATGATTCACAAACAAATGATGTGCTGTGAAAATATTTAAATGCAACTTTCAAATATAAATCACGGCATGGATGATTACTCATTCATTTACAACACATTTTACAGCAATCTATCTCCAGCATCACTCAGCTTGGTCTACATCAGTGGTTCATGCATGTGCGCACAATCGGTGCACAAATGTAGCCTGTCATTACAGCCATAAACAGTGACATATTTTCAAAATGAAAGATACAGAAATACACTGAGTTGTACACCTGCATTTTGGCCTGGAAGTCATTCATATTAGCAGCCAATATCAACTAGGGATATCATGTCACTTCTCTGGAGACCAGAGCAAGCAGGACCATACTGCCTACCTGTAGGCTCAGCCGTAAAGGCTCTGCATGGTCAATCCATCCTCTGAAGTGGCCATACAGCATTTACTAAGATGCAGACTCTGCAGACATCAGGGCTTTCATACTTATTGCGCTTAGCGTAGCAGAGTGGAACTATTGTGAAGGAGGTTGTCAAGGAAGTACGTTTGTGTTTCTACAGGACCTTCTGCCTCCACCTACCGTCAACCAATCATGTCAATGCACAATATCTTGTGTTTACCTACAGAATAATACAAAATGCTCTGAGACCAGGTTTAAAACCAGCCCAACCCGCCTAGCCAGTAGCCACCCAAACTAAGCACGAAAATGTGAAATATGAAAATGATTGATGAAATCGCCAGGTTGTTCTGGCAAAGATGCGCTGTAACAGATTGCTAAACTGTATTTTATGTGGATAATATTAATATACTCTGCTTTTTCCAGGCAAAACTAGACAAAATGTATTAGACATTCATCCATGTTTCTCAAACATCAAATTTCGAAGTTGCCTGGAAGAATCAAATAATAAATAAGAATCAAAAGTTTGAATCCAGCAATAGAAAGTGTTTTTTTTTTAGATTTTTGTTTTAAGCCTATCCCAAACTTGCAACCTTTGGAATCAGAGGCACAAACAAACAAAAACAATTGTTAAAAACAACTTTCCATCGCTGGATTCAAACTTTCATCCTTTGTCATCTGAGGCACAAACAAACATACAAAACTTATTGTCAAAAAATACCTTTATCGCTGGATTCAAACTTGCTACCTTTGGCCCTTTGGAATCAGAGGCAGATGTTTCACACTCTCGATCCCCCATAACCTTTTTGTGACCACTGGCTCAGGGGGTCGGGTCTTCCAGTTTGAGAACCACTGGCCTACATGTTACCAGCCCAACATGTTGCAGCAGATCATTCTAAACACACAGCACCACATTGATTTATCATAAGGTATGTCACATGAGGTATGGAAGGGAGGGGTATCCATTTGAAAATAGGGGGCCCTGATAAGCATGTTTGAGCGGATTATGTAAAATATCATACAAGTACACTTTATTTGAATAGACCCTATGTGGACACAAGTTGCAGAGGAAAGATGTTTGTTGGAAAATGTTAACTGTTTGTCGACTAATTGTTTTCTAAAGGCAGTTTAATGAACTTGGGTCATACCTGTTAGTGTGTGACTTCAGTTTTGTGTTTGGTAGTTTGCAACTTAAAGGGATAGCTCAACCAAATGACAAATTCACATTTTGTTTCCTTACCTTGTAAGCAGTCTGTAGACAAAGACAATTCGGTGCAATTCACTTCATGAATACAATTCACTCTTTGGGGTTGTTTATGTCGCCACTGCTACCATCCGCTATCTTTGGCATTTTCAAAACTAACATGAAAGTCAAGCAAGATTGCAATTTTGAAATGTGGGTGAACTATCCCTTTAATCATATCCTGTCTCTTATTTGTTTGATTATCTTGAATGGGGCATGCGCAACCAAACAGTGGTCACACCCACTGATGCTGGTGTGTCTCTCCACGCTACAGTCAAGGTGCTATTCTGCATAGATTATTTTGGGGCTAGTACAACTTGTGCTTTTGCAATCTACAGTAGTAATGTTGACCGCCATGTGCTGGCTACTGGTTGGATGTTGTGGGCTCGCCTTTGTGAACCTCTCAGGTAAGAGATTGGTACACTGACTTGTTTTAAGAGTGATTCCTAGCATGTGTGCTGACAAAATGAGACATAAAACACTAGAGTCATCACTTTACCCCCCAGCATTACATTTAAGCTGCTCTTGAAGTTATCTTTGTATCGATATTTACAAATATTTGACATGTTGGATATTTATAAACGTTTGTTTTGCAAGTATTTTGTGTTGTTGTTGCATTGGACCACGTCTCCAGCATTGTTTCCTGCCCATCTGTGTAAAAGAGGAAGTCAAACTAACCTCACAATATATCTGTAATAGACATTTAGTTGTGATCCATGTACAATTTGTTACATCCAAGATTGTTTAATCCATTGTAATATTGGTATTAGCCATTCATTTATGTTTTTTTTTTTACACTTACTTCCTCGTTTTGTGTCATTGTAAAAGAAGCAGAATATTTATTAGGCTGTTACTGTAAAACAGGCATACGGTCATTTGAAATAGCTTGGGTAGGTTTATACATGATTTCATATACTGATGTCTAACACGCTTACACATTTATATATTATATAATTAATCAGATACGAAAGATTACAGGAATCATGTGAAAGATTAGTGTTTGATTATCTATGTGATAATTGCCATTTCCTCATAACAAATATCTGACAACATTTGCTAATGAATCATGTTAATTTAACAGTAGTAGGTTTTATAAAATAGTTCAACGCTTCCATCACCTGTTTCACTGACCAAACCTTGTGTCTCTCATCCCATACGTCTCTCCAGTGGCTTTAAACAGCCCCCTACAGGTCACCCAGAAGCCTCGTTTCTATGGGGTGAAGACCAATCGCACTGTGGCCATATTCTGTGTGGTGTCGGACCGAAACCAGCCTGCCACGGCGGAATGGTACAAGGCCTCAGAATACAACACCACTGGGAAGAAGATAGAGGGGGACCGGGTCACTGTGAGGCAGAAGAGCATGTTACAAAACGCCTCGATCGAACTCAGACATGTAGAGACGGAGGACACCGGATTTTACTTTTGTCTGATTAACAACATCACCTGGGGGCCAGGGACAGAGCTACAAGTGCTCAGTAAGTAGACTACAGTATAGCCCAATGCAATCTCGGATGGTGACATAAAATGTTAAGAATGATTGGTTGAAAACTATTTCGAATCGTTTTTGTCAATGGGATAGCATCTGTTTAAGGAAATGTATTGCTTTATTAACTACTAAAATATATATATAATCCGCATCATTGTTATCCTCGGATTTAAAGATGGTCATAGATTGTCAAAACTCGTAATTATCTCTCTCTCTGTGTGTGTGTGTGTGTGTGTGTGTGTGTGTGTGTGTGTGTGTGTGTGTGTGTGTGTGTGTGTGTGTGTGTGTGTGTGTGTGTGTGTGTGTGTGTGTGTGTGTGTGTGTGTGTGTGTGTGTGTGTGTGTGTATAAAGGACCCTCTAACAGTAAAAATGCAGAAAGGAGAAGCAAGCTGAAGGATGCTTTGATATTTCTCCAGGCGTTACTCTTAACGCTGTTTGCTCTTGCCCCACTGCTACGCCACCAAACCCTGGTGAGTCGCATGACACAATAAATATACCTACCTGAAAACCTCAGCAAAAACAAAATTATGTATTTTAATGCATTATCTGGTGTGATTTCAATATGTTTGAATGTACCTGACACAACAAAACAGATTAAATAATTTATTCACATTGACTACTTACATTCTGATCTTCGAGCTTTTCAAAAGTTTCATTATTTTGACACAAAGGTGAGAGGGTACAGTGTGTGATACAGTATGTGTAAAATATGGTGTAATATGTACAATTTAATACTTGGTTTTTATTATGCAGAATTGTTTTCAATTGTCTCTAATTTTCTTTCAGTTGAAAAAGGAAGATGCCATTTATGAAGAACCTGAACATGATCACATCTATGAGGTACAGTATGCTAATGATGACAACAGGGTCTTCTGTGGTTTTTGAGGAAAATGGAGCTAAAACCACCTCAATTCTCTATATGTTCTCCCTACTATCTTGTATGCTGTAATAGGCTGCAGTGTAACAATTTGGTTCATATTAAAAGGACAAGACGTCAGAGTTTGGGTCAATTCCGTTTGAATTCATGTCTGTTTAGGGAATGTAGGCCTATTGAAAATCAGGTTGCACCTATTTTACGATGCGAAGGTAACACTGTAAATTATTTGAGTTCCTTTGGGAACCATTAAAACTTATACCACTCAGAGCCATTTGGTATCATTACCATTATTAACTACTGTATAGTACCAGAAAGTATCCAATGTTACCGCACAATTTCTCATTCTGGAGTGGCTGTGCAACCTGTGTTCAGGACACCTATTCGTGTGCACCAAACAACCTTACATTCTGCGCATGTTACTTTACGGGGATAAAATAGGGATTGAAATGCAGCCCATGCAAAACAACTGATATCTCGAGTTTTAACAGAAGGATTTTTATGGGGATTTTTTTATTATGCTAATTTCATTTCCGCAGGGAAGTGTTAGTTACTGTGTGGATTGTTATTAATGTACTTTTTTTGGGGAGGGGTTGATACATTTTATGTTTGGGAAAATCAAGTTTGACATTTAAAAAAAACTTTAGAAGCCTTCAATACACTACAAGTTTCCTGCATCAACAGGGTGATCAAATTAAGATCCGACACCTGTAGGTTACATCAATTGGTGGGTAATTACAGTCAGCATATAACCAACAAAGATTTATTTATGTTATGTCTTAAAATAGATTCAACATAAGATACCTATACACGGCACATGGGCTACCAGTAGATTAATTCCAGCCCTGTTAGTTCTAAATCAAATTAAACCAGTTGAAATCGCACTCTAAATGTATTAAACTTCAGAATTGCATTGTGGGTATACGTGTACACTGTACAGACTTATCTATGGATTGTGCACCCATGAAATGGCGTAATCAACCTACTCAGTGACACCCACAGAAGACAACTCTGTAGAGTTTTGTGTTTGTTGTTGTTGTCATTCTGTAGCTCTTATTGCGGGATTTTGACAAGTCCCCTCCCCACTTAGTCTAGTATGTGTGTTGAATATTCATGAGGAGGTGATTTCCTCCAGTCAATGTCCTGCTATAAGAGCTATGATGCTAATATTTGTGTAAACTCTACAAAGTTGTCTTCTGTGGGTGTCACTGAGTAGGTTGATACGGCATTTCATGGGTGCACAATCCATAGGTTAGGCTGTACAGAGTATCATGAATGTTCAATATGCGCAATAGACTAAGTGGAGGTGATTTTCCACAGTCAAAGTCCCACATTAGGAGCTGTGACACTAATATTTTTGTTAACATTAGCAACAATAGTGGAATCAGCCTAACTTTAGACGTGATCGGCTATCAGTGACAAACAGGAAATTGTGTTTTTCCTCACAGCTGCATGCTTCTTTCTCTCTCTCTGCTTCAGTGACTCTTCAACCACAGCTTGTTTGTTACCATTGTCATAATGTGGATAACAAAATGTTTTCATTTTAGCATTTGCTAAGGTGGTGTTGTTTCCTTTTTTTGTGTGTTTGTGCATGTTGAGTGTCGTCATTTCAGCGTACACTTCTTATTTTCTGCATTCATTTGCCCCCCCCCCCATTTTTTTTATATTCATGCTGGGGCTTCATCTTCCTTAAGCACTGCTTCGAATTCAAATAGTACGGAAATATTTAGGTACTACTTCTGCTTTAACTTGCTTTACACAATCAACTTGTTGATGTACCAGTAAAGACATACCAACAGCATAACCATCAAATTGTCATTAACAAATGGAATTCATGTAAAAGCAGCACATTGTACATAAACTGTAGCCTACTTTTGTATTTATTTGTACGAGTGTATTCATTGCATGTGCACAAAATTACATTTCATCACAATAAGTTTAGTTGTAATGTAGTAAATAATACATTTCCCCCCACCCCATTTTTCTGTATTTGACGCATGCAGGGCTTGGAGATCGAGCATTGTGGTGATCTGTATGAGGACATCTCAGTGTATGCTCAGCCTGGGCCAGCAGAGGCTGCTGCAGCTTGGAAACAGGAGTGAGCTGCATCGGCGCGGAGATGGCGACTGGGCTCTCCTGTCATCCACTGCATCTCAATGCCTATCCGCTCTGTATTCGTTAAGCGTTCAGAGTAGGACTGCTGATCTATGATCTGTTTTTGCCTCAGATGAAAATGAATAGACAAGGGGGATCTGATCAAAGATCTGCAACCCTACTCTGAGATGCAATATGAATACGGCCCTGGACTCAAAGGCCAATGTCTCATCCATGGTGTTACAGGATGTATCTTATGTTTAGTGATTTGTTCAGATGACCACTATTTCTTCATGTTATAGATCCATCCATATGGGTAATGTCATTTTAGAATACATGCGCGCGTGTTCTTTTCGATACCTCCTATATAAGATGCACGTAGAGGAACAGATTGTTGATTCCTGTTTTTCTAATCGCATGTTTTTCTCTCATCTCAAATGTGTTCATGTATTCTTTTCAGTTGTGCTCGATTTGGTGTCTCTATAAAAAGGAGTTTTGAGTTGGTGCTACTATTTTGATTGTTATATAATAGGGTGAATGCGACAAAAGTTAGTTATTGCAATGCTTGTTTAACGAGGCTTGTCCATAGAAAGGCTTTCTCTTTTCAGCTTCTCCTGTTTCAGTTGTAAATACTCGACCTGATCACGCCCCTTCAAATTGTATCAATGTGGGTGTTTTGTTAAGTGGACATGTGGCCTGGATAAATATGTAGGCCATCCCATTGCTGATTGCTAATAATGTTATACTCTTGCCTGTACTATGATATGGCAGTATTGTAAAGTGGACTTTGCCTTAAATGTCTAGAGACAAAAAAAAAAAATTAGTCTCGAGAAAAGTTGTTTTTGTCTAGAGCTGTCATTTTTTTCAAAAACATCACAATGCCTAAGCTCTATTGTTGTCATGAAAACTATTACTATACCATATACTGTTAAACAGTGACTGCCAAATCCATATGTAGTCAAACATGCATTTAATGAAGTAGCAGGTAAAAGCATACATCTACAGTAATTTTGTGTATAAAAATGTATCCAGCAATCATCAACAGAATAAATAAAAGTTAATAAATAAATAGATTTAAAACCAGATAAAAAAAAACACATTTCCATGTGGAATCAATAAACATATCGTAAAAAATACAAAGAAACAGGTGAAATACATGACGTCACTCATACGTGACGATAATTATTGCGTTGCTGAGTTTAGATGCTGTTTTCTGTAGCTGAACCCAGAAGAACCAGCCTCCTCAGATGTGTCCTAACCTCTTTCCTGACCAGCTCCCATGCATGAGCACTGTATGCCTGCAGATTGGTGACAAAGCCACAAACATATTAGCAGTTGAAAATCAGAATACCCTCATCATACAGAAGGGAACATTGCCTTTACATTTCTATCGCACTGTAGCGCAGCTCTTTAGCATTAAGGATTCAATTGAGCCCTAAATTAAACAAGTACATGTTACTGCAGTGTAGATGGGTACACATTGTTAAATCTGTTTACACCATGAACAGTTTCAAGTATTTGTCAAATAAACAACAATTATTGGATGAGGGAAGGTTTAGCCAAATTGAATCATGTATTTATTTTTGTATTTACAAAAACAATGTACTTACACTGTACTTTCAAGTGTAACTACCATTTTCAATGTATGTACAGTATATTGTTATGGACACATGCAGTACCAGTCAAAAGTTTAGACACCCCTACTCATTCAAAGGTTTTTCTTTCTTTTTTTACATTGTATAATAATAGTGAAGACATTAAACCCATGAAAGAGCGTCTGCTAAATGACTTAAATGTAAATGTAAATGAAATAACACATATGGAATCATGTAGTAACCATAAAAAGTGTTAAACATATCAAAATATATTTTATATTTGAGATTCTTCAAAATAGCCAACCTTTGCCTTGATGACAGCGTTGCACTCTTGGCATATATTTACATTTGTTTACCACTTTTTTGGTTACGACATGATTCCATATGTGTTATTCCATAGTTTTGATGTCTTCACTATTATTCTAAAAAACAAAATAAAACCCTTGAATGAGTAGGTGTGTCCAAAAGTTTTACTGGTACTGTATGTAGAATTATTATAGAATGATTATTGTAAAACGGGATCCAATGGCTCAATGTGACCATGATGATTCATCTCATGATGGCCACATATGAAATATGATTTCAATAAAAACTCACCATTCTTTTAAGGACGTGGTTGTTCAGCCTCTTGAAGTACATTTGCAGATTCTTGCTATTTTTTTTCTGGGCCCTAACCTGGATTGATGATAAAAGCATGACTGAATGTTTGTATCTCCTATAAGTTATTTTCAATGCATTGTGTTTCCCTACAAATACATTACCAATTTAAACAAAAGGCCCATTAAAGTATAACACAAGTGTGAGTAGTTTAAATAATTTAAAGGAGAAACTATGCTATAGTTACAGTCTGTTTGTGGAATAAAAGTAACGTTCTCAATATAGATATTGCATTCCTCCAACTCTCTGAGACTCAGTCCATTCATTCTAATGAACATGTGCTCATATTAAAATGTCTAGCATGCATGGTCCTCGATCTGGTTTGACAACTTGATCGTTGTCAATATCCAACTGAGTTGGTAAGAGAGCACAAACATATCTTGGACCAGGCTAGAGAAGTCCTATTCCAGCTGTAGAATATGAAGACGTTATACTTACACATGACTGAAGGCCATCCGACTGACTGGTGAGAACATTGAGGAAGATCTCCACTTTCTTCTCATCCCAGACAGAGTCTAGTTCTCCATCAAACAGCTCAGCGATCTTGTCAAGGGTTTGGAGGATGAACCAAATTGTGTCATCAGTCTGTAAAATGAAAGACATGAGGAAATGACTTTAACCTGATCCGTACTAAATTAATTCATATTTGCCAATCAAACTAGTTCATGATGGACATACAATAATGTCGGGGTGTTCATTTTTCTGGAATGTCAGTACAATGCTAATGCATACATCCTCGGTGCACCAGTACATCCCATGCTAAAAGGTTGACTATCTCACAAGACTGCCTGACTTACTGGTAAATATTCAGCTTGCTCGTACAGGTCCTCTGGGAAAGGTATGTCCACACTGTCTGTAGTAAACTCCCCACCCTATGTTTAAGAGAGAAAAAAAAACATGATAAATACAAGTTCAATGTATACATTCAATAATGAATGTAAAATATTCAAAATCATAGAATTCAGCATCAATTTCTGTTGGCACGATACAATTACAGCAATGGTTTAGAATAACAAAAATATAAGAATCTACTCACCATAATATTGAGTACGTTCATTAAGGTCTCACTGTGTTGTAGGAATTTGTGATCGTCCATCCATCTGCAGCCCACCGAGAAACCATTGCACAGGGTTAGAAACAAACAAATAAGCAAAGACTTCGTAGGCCTATGCATGTTGGTAATGAAAACGAGACGTAGAGCAAAAAAAGTATATATTTGTAATACAAAACAGGCTTAGCTATGTCAAATGTCACGGACTTGTTGCTAATGTTTAGGTATACCATCTTACCTGTAGTAATGCGACCTTTATAGTTTCTCAAAACGAATAGGGTGAAGCCAATACCTGTTTCACTTTCCGTACCTGCGACGGGTGGAAAACAATTAAGATCACATATTTACCACGACATTTATATTCGTTTATGTTTTACAGGTGTTTGGAAAGTCAATGTATTGTTTTTAGCAATATTCACACACATCGAATAGGCTACTGTAAATGTCATACCAAGCCAGCGTTGAATAGGACGCATCTAAACATGTTTGAGACATCTTCCGATTTGCATGGCTTGAGCTGACGCTATAAATTGCAATTGTTTGCAATTTTATGTAGGCTTCGTTTCCATGTATTTGTTCGAGTCATTTTCTGTAAATATTAATGTAGGCTATTCAATATGATTTTAACTAGCCTATTTGTTTTATTTCATTTAGTAGCAATCGAAATTGGGCTACTTTAATGTTTGCCATTGAACAAAAATCTTATTTATATTAAGCCCATAATGCTATCAATTTTTAAAAAACGTAGGCCTATTTTTCTTTTTGACTTAATAGAACCAGCTACACCAGTCAGACTGTTCTCTCTACTACCGCATGACAAGCAGTACCGGAGTGCCAAGTCTAGGACAAAAAGGCTTCTCAAATAGTTTTTACCCCCAAGCCATAAGACTCCTGAACAGGTACTCAAACAGGTAATCAAATGGCTACCCGGACTATTTGCAGTGTATGTTTATTTTTTACTGTCTTTTTACTGTTGTTTTATTTCTTTACTTACCTATTGTTCACCTAATACCTTTTTTATCCGTTGAATTCGGCGCACATGACAAATACACGTTGATTTGAGCCTCAGGCTGTGTGACATCATGAATATCATTTGAAGTAGATCGAAAATGCATGACAACATCACTGATGATGAAATGTTATTGTAGACTTACTGTAGGCTACACGTGGACTTTGCATCGAAAATATGTTTGCTGACGTTGTAATAACATGATAAGAGAGAGCCCTGATTATGAAATACTGTGTAGCCTGCTGACTTTCGACACAGTGATGAGTGGGAGTAGTCTAAATCGAAACGAAACCCCAGTGCTTCACCGCGGGATTAAGAAGAAATACGTCATATTTTTTCATTGTTGTCTGAATATTATATCAAGGTGACAGACTACTACCCTATTATTGAACTGGAAATGCCTTTGGTTAATAAAAGAGGGCTGGAATGCGTTTCTTTGGAATCATTTATAAGGCCCACTGAAATGTCCCAGAACCCTTTCAGGTCATACAAAACCATTTTTGGTTACACATTTAGTTTTATTTGGAAAGAGTTTCTAGCTAACTGCAATTTCTCTCCACTGATTCAAAGACAGGGTATCTGCAACTTTGCCCTTTACAACTTTAGAACTTTGACCTTCTCTTCTTCCTGATTTCTGCCAGCTCACTTTGGACTCAAACACAGTATTCAAAAACCTCTCAGTGAGGGCTGAACAAAGTGACTGCTGAACAGCAAGAACAGCTAATCAACCAGAGAGATTTGTTTTGGCCCGGCAGGTGCTGTGTGAGACACTGTCTGGACATTACTGGGAGGTTGAGTGGAGTGGGAAAGGTGTTCTTCCATCAGTCTCAAGACATCAGCAGGTCCCTTCAGTCTTCAAGAGAGCGAGAGTTGCACCCCTTCTGAAAAAACCTACACTCTATCCCTCCGATGTCAACAACTACAGACCAGTATCCCTTCTTTCTTTTCTCTCCAAAACTCTTGAACGTGCCGTCCTTGGCCAGCTCTACCGCTATCTCTCTCAGAATGACCTTCTTGATCCAAATCAGTCAGGTTTCAAGACTAGTCATTCAACCGAGACTGCTCTTCTCTGCATCACGGAGGCGCTCCACACTGCTAAAGCTAACTCTCTCTCCTCTGCTCTCATCCTTCTAGACCTATCGGCTGCCTTCGATACTGTGAACCATCAGATCCTCCTCTCCACCCTCTCCGAGTTGGGCATCTCCGGCGCGGCCCACGCTTTGATTGCGTCCTACCTGACAGGTCGCTCCTACCAGGTGGTGTGGCGAGAATCTGTCTCCTCACCACGCGCTCTCACCACTGGTGTCCCCCAGGGTTCTGTTCTAGGCCCTCTCCTATTCTCGCTATACATCAAGTCACTTGGCTCTGTCATAACCTCACATGGTCTCTCCTATCATTGCTATGCAGACGACACACAATTAATCTTCTCCTTTCCCCCTTCTGATGACCAGGTGGCGAATCGCATCTCTGCATGTCTGGCAGACATATCAGTGTGGATGACGGATGACCTGAAACCCCACCTCTTTAAGGAATACCTAGGATAGGATAAGTAATCCTTCTCACCCCCCCCCTAAAAGATTTAGATGCACTATTGTAAAGTGGCTGTTCCACTGGATGTCATAAGGTGAATGCACCAATTTGTAAGTCACTCTGGATAAGAGTGTCTGCTAAATGACTTAAATGTAATGTAAATGTAAGGAAAGACTCTGGATTGGAAAACAATGACAAGTCCTCGAGTTTAGAGTGCAATAAGCAGAGTTACTGGTTCAGACACAGCAATATAAAGACTGCAGTGTCTGGCCATTAGTCCTCCAGAATAGGGGTGTATCTGGACCACAATGCAGGAACTCTGTCCTAAATTTACATTTTCATTTGAGTCATTTAGCAGATGCTCTTATCCAGAGCGACTTACAGTTCGTGCATTCATCAGTCCAATCAAAGCTACGGTAGACATAACATGATTTGACATCATTGTACCTGTGGCCAATGACCTTGTGCCTTCTTGGATGGGGACTTCTAATGTAAATCTATGTCAACACCCAAGGGGGCTTAAACTGCCTGGGGGCTAAAGTGTAAGATGATCCTTATGACATTGCACACGGTCAGTGTGAACCAGAGTGACTTGACACAACAACGGGCCAAGCAATCTGTTCAAACTAAACGGAAACGCAGGACGTCTTATTTAATGAAAGGGGCTGCAGTCTGCCATGAAGCATTCATCCATGTATATGGATAAGAATCTAGCTAGTTAAAGATATTATATGTTTCTAATTTTGTCAGAAAGTTGTTTTCATTGCAAGCTTACTCTCAGCTAGCGAGCTGACATTAGATGGCTGGCTCGCTAGCTAACATTACATATATGATCTGTGTGTAGTAATGTTCTCAGAATGCGATTTCGCATTGTGAGTTATAGCCTAATGTTAGATAGATAACTAGCTAACATGGAACCTTTTTGGTTAACTTCAGATAGCTATGACAATCAGTTTGTATTGCTAGTACTCTATGGATTAGGATTATGGTTAATTGTTTAGCTAGCATGTCTAAACAAAAGACTAAACTTTGCCAGATGATTACATGACCCATCAAGTTAGCCAGGTGTGTCTGATGGTATTGTATAATAATGGCAAAATATTTTTTTATCTGGAATTTGTCCTTCAGCGTCAGTAGAACACGCCTGACTCTCCTTTAACAGTTATACAAGGAGAATGGTCTAATGCCTCCCATCAAAAAGAGAGCTGTCTCAAGTAAGCACAGGTTACACCTGAAGCATGAATACTTGCAGTGAGTGGTGAACTTCAATAACTATGCATAGTATACCAGGACGCCACCCAGGACACAAACACTTTGGTAGAAAGCTGCTGCCATGCCATGTGACAAAAGCAGCAGTGTGGTGTCTCTACAAGGAATCGATGACAGCACTTGGTATTTACATTTACATTTAAGTCATTTAGCAGACGCTCTTATCCAGAGCGACTTAGAAATTGGTGCATTCACCTTATGACATCCAGTGGAACAGTCACTTTACAATAGTGCATCTAAATCTTAAAGGGGGGGTGAGAAGGATTACTTATCCTATCCTAGGTATTCCTTAAAGAGGTGGGGTTTCAGGTGTCTCCGGAAGGTGGTGATTGACTCCGCTGTCCTGGCGTTGTGAGTGAACCATAAACAACACGTTTTTATTATTTAATTGACCTCAAACATGATTGGCACTACTTTTATTGAGCACACATCATTTCTGTATTTTCCAGAGGTACGTGTAATCGGGCTGTGTGTTATCGTTTTAACTTCCAGTTTCGAAGATTATGTTTCTGTATGCAGTGCTGCTACTCTGCACATTTGTAGGTAGGTGAAACTTTCCTGATAATGATGCATTAAAAATTTCACGATTTGCGTTACATTTTCATTTCATTAACTTATCTTACTGTTCTTTTGTTGTTTGCAGGTACACTATCCTTCTGACCCCATGCAGACAGGTCCCATCTACCTGAATTGTGATAACTGCAGTGGCCAAAACAAGAACACGTTTGTTCTCTGGTATTGTGCCTGGCGGACTATGCACAAGCTCCACCAGAGTCTGGACCTTCACATTTTGATCACAGGCCACCCCCGACTGGTGCTTCGGCCTCATCAAGCAGCGCTTCAGAAAGACTAGAGTAAACACCTTGTCTGAGATTGCTGGTGTTGTGAAGGACAACAAGGGTCAACATCCCACAGCTGGTTGGACTGGAGGATGGTACTGTGCTGGTGGAAAGCTATGGCTGGCAACAACACCTGACTTACATCAGGCTGCTGCCACAGTTCAGGCAGTTCCAGCACTTCATTGTATGAGATTATTATTTTTCTCATCTAAACTTGGGAGGTGAATTGCAAGGTTATAATGTCTTGTTAATTTTTGGGGTTATTTCCTGTTTTACAGCTTCGATCCTCTGGAGCCTGGTGTTGTTGTCGCAAAGGAGCGTTTGGACTCTCGGGACCAGGTTTCAGCTGCTGCATAACACTGACATCCTTCCTCCCATAGATGGTCTGCCTGTACAAGCACCACCTGGACTGGACACAGCTAGACAAACTTATGTTTTTGAGAAGATCCGGGAGTTTTGCGACGAAGAGGCTTTGGACATCACATGCCCTGCACCAAAGAGGGGATGTTTTCTTCGGAGGGACTGGGAAACCGGTCAAAATTGAAGAAATTATGAATGGTGCTATATACAGGGAAATCCTTGAGAGAAACCCGTTTCAGTCTTCCAGAGATTTGCGACTGGGATGGACGTTCACCTTCCAGCAGGACAATGACCCTAAGCATACTGCTGAAAGCAACAGTTGAGTGGTTTAAGGGGAAACATTTAAATGTCTTGGATTGGCCTAGTCAAAGTCCAGATGTCAATCCAATTGAGAATCTGTGGTATGACCTAAAGAGTTTTGTACACCAGAGGAACCAAACTTGAAGGAGCTGGTGCAGTTTTGCCTTGAAGGATGGGCAAAAATCCCAGTAGCTAGATGTGCCAAGCTTATAGAGACGTACCCCAAGAGACTTGCAGCTATAATTGCTGAGAAAGTTATTATTATTATAACCCCCCAAATGATTGATTTGGGGGGGGTTGAATAGTTATGCAGTCTCAAGTTTTCAATTTGTGCGTCTTATTTCTAATTTGTTTCACACAAAAAAAATATTTTGCATCTTGAAAGTGATATGCATGTTATGTAAATCAAATGAAACAAACCCCCCCAAAATCTATTTTCATTCCAGGTTGTGAGCCAACAAAATAGGAAAAATGCCAAAGGGGTGAATACTTTCGCAAGCCACTGTATTTCATGATAAACTGTAGACCACACTACCTACTGTTGTGGTAATTTCCTGTATTACTAAATGAGGAGAATTTACAAACCACACACCAGTCAGAGTTATACTTAAACTTCATCTTTAATTATATGAGCTTCAACATAGCCCTTTGACTCTCAGATGAATTCAGTGTCTATAAATTAATTCTGAGTGCGCCTATAAGAGAATAACAAGATCTTTTATAGCCAAGATACACCCCTCTCAACTTACATGACGAACCACAGATCTTAGGAACAGTTCCCAAAGAAAGACATTTACTTGAGAGAGGAGTATCCCATAGCCAGATAGCATTAGCTATAAATTATCGTTCAGTTTGGTCTCTAAGACAAAGTTCTAATCTCGTTTTGGTACTTCATAGTACCAAAACATTAACTCATCCAATGGCATATATCAATTGTCAACTCTAGATACTCCCATCTCAAGTAGAATCCACTCCTGGACAAGCTCACCGAGGGGAGTGAGCCTCTAGGTCATATACTATGAAAGATAAGTGCAACATCAGATGGGTAATACAATGGTTCCAGACACCTCCCCCCAATGGGAAAAGGAGGGGGTGACTGGCGTACAGACATTGTGGAGCCCTTCACATGGTTTAACAGACACATTCACATATGAAGACAATGTTCCAACCTGACCTCACCCCTCTCTGGGCCCTAAGGGACTTTTCCCTAGCTGAGAAGGGAAAAGTGCAACTGCCAACAATATAGTCCAAAAGGAAACATTCTAATGACAAGTATTTCACATAAGCATATTACGTAAATAAATAAAACATCTTATTTATCTATGTTACCTAACTAATTCTGATTCATCCGCAACACTACCTTGAGAGTTTTCATCTGTATTCTTCGTAGTGGTTTACATACCACCAGTCAGAGGCTGGAACTATTGACAGCATGGAATGAGCTGTATTCCGTGATAAGCAAACAAGAAAACACTCACCCAGAAGCAGCGCTCCTAGTAGCCGGGAACTGTAATGCAGGGAAACTTAAATCGGTTTTACCAAATTTCTAACGGCATGTTAAATGTGTAACTAGAGGGGGGAAAAAAACTCTGGACCACCTTTACTCAACACACAGTCACAAACAAAGCTCTCCCTCACCCTCCATTTGGCAAATCTGACCATAGTTCTATCCTCCTGATTCCTCCTTACATTAAAGCAGGAAGCACCAGTGACTAGATCAATAAAAAAAGTGGTCAGATGAAGCAGATGCTAAGCTACAGGACTGTTTTGCTAGCAGAGACTGGAATATGTTCCGGGATTCCTCCAATGGCATTGAGGAGTACACCACATCTGTCATTGGCTTCATCAATAAGTGCATCGATGACGTCATCCCTACAGTGACCGTGCATATATACCCCAACCAGAAGCCATGGATTACAGGCAACATCCGCACTGAGCTAAAGGCTAGAGCTGCCGCTTTCAAGGAGTGGGACTCTAACCCGGAAGCTTATAAGAAACCACGCTATGCCCTCCGAAGAACCATCAAACAGGCAAAGCGTCAATACAGGACTAAAATAGAGTCTTACTACACCTGCTCTGACGCTTGTCGGATGTGGAGAGGCTTGCAAACCATTACAGACTACAAAGGGATGTACAGCCGAGAGCTGCCCAGTGACGAGCCTACCAGACGAGCTAAACTACTTCTATGCTCACTTCGAGGCAAATAACACCGAAACATGCATGAGAGCACCAGCTATACCGGAAGACTGTGTGATCGCGCTCTCCGCAGCCGATGTGAGTAAGACCTTTAGACAGGTCAACATTCACAAGGCTGCAGGGCCAGATGGATTACCAGGATGTGTACTGCGAGCATGCGTTGACCAACTAGTAAGTGTCTTCACTGACATTTTCAATCTCTTCTTGTCCGAGTCTGTAATACCAACATGTTTTATGCAGACCACTATAGTGCCTGTGCCAAAGAACACGAAGGTAATCTGCCTAAATGACAACCGACCCGTAGCACTCGCGTCTTTAGCCATGAAGTGCTTTCAAAGGCTGGTCATGGCTCACATCAACACCATTATCCCAGAAACCCTAGGACCCTGGGACTAAACACCTCCCTCTGTAACTGGATCCTGGACTTCCTGACGGGCCACCCCCAGGTGGTAAGGGTAGGTAACAACACATTTGCCACGCTGATCCTCAACACATGGGCCCCTCAGGGGTGCGTGCTCAGCCCCCTGCTGTACTCCCTGTTCACTCATGAATGGCCAGGCACAACTCCATCACCATCATTACATTTGTGGTAGGCCTGATGACCGACAACGAGACAGCCTATAGGGAGGAGGTCAGAGACCTGGCCGTATGGTGCCGGGACAATTGTCTAAGACTCTACCCACCCAAGTCATAGAATGTTCTCTCTGCTACCGCATGGCAAGCGGTGCCGGAGCACCCCACCCCCCACCCCACTCTCTGTTGGCATCTATGCATAGTCACTTTAATAATTCTACCTACATGTACACACTACCTCAACTACCCGGTGCCCCTGCACATTGACTCTGTACCGGCACCCCCTTGTATATATTGTCATATTTTACTGCTGCTTTTTAATTGCTCGTTACTTTTATCTCTTGGCCTTGTTTTTTTTACTGCACTGTTGGTTAGGGGCTCATAAGTAAGCATTTCACTGTAAGGCAGGGGTGGGCAATTCCAGTCCTCGAGGGCCTGATTGGTGTCACAGTTTTTCACCAGCTAACACACCTGACTTCCAATCAAATCTAATTTTATTTGTCACATACACATGGTTAGCAGATGTTAATGCGAGTGTAGCGAAATGCTTGTGCTTCTAGTTCCGACAATGCAGTAATAACCAACAAGTAATCTAACTAACAATTCCAAAACTACTGTCTTATACACAGTGTAAGGGGATAAAGAATATGTACATAACGATATATGAATGACTGATTGTACAGAGCAGCATAGGCAAGATACAGTAGATGGTATTGAGTACAGTATATACATATGAGATGAGAATGTAAACAAAGTGCATAGTTAAAGTGGCTAGTGATACATGTATTACATAAGGATGCAGTAGATGATAGAGTACAGTATATACGTATGCATATGAGATGAATAATGTAGGGTATGTAACATTATATTAGGTAGCATTGTTTAAAGTGGCTAGTGATATATTTTACATCATTTCCCATCAATTCCCATTATTAAAGTGGCTGGAGTTGAGTCAGTGTCAGTGTGTTGGCAGCAGCCACTCAATGTTAGTGGTGGCTATTTAACAGTCTGATGGCCTTGAGATAGAAGCTGTTTTTCAGTCTCTCGGTCCCAGCTTTGATGCACCTGTACTGACCTCGCCTTCTGGATGATAGCGGGGTGAACAGGCAGTGGCTCGGGTGGTTGTTGTCCTTGATGATCTTTATGGCCTTCCTGTAACATCGGGTGGTGTAGGTGTCCTGGAGGGCAGGTAGTTTGCCCCCGGTGATGCGTTGTGCAGACCTCACTACCCTCTGGAGAGCCTTACGGTTGTGGGCGGAACAGTTGCCGTACCAGGCGGTGATACAGCCCGCCAGGATGCTCTCGATTGTGCATCTGTAGAAGTTTGTGAGTGCTTTTGGTGACAAGCCGAATTTCTTCAGCCTCCTGAGGTTGAAGAGGCGCTGCTGCGCCTTCTTCACAATGCTGTCTGTGTGAGTGGACCAATTCAGTTTGTCTGTGATGTGTATGCCGAGGAACTTAAAACTTACTACCCTCTCCACTACTGTTCCATCGATGTGGATAGGGGGTTGTTCCCTCTGCTGTTTCCTGAAGTCCACAATCATCTCCTTAGTTTTGTTGACGTTGAGTGTGAGGTTATTTTCCTGACACCACACTCCGAGGGCCCTCACCTCCTCCCTGTAGGCCGTCTCGTCGTTGTTGGTAATCAAGCCTACCACTGTTGTGTCGTCCGCAAACTTGATGATTGAGTTGGAGGCGTGCATGGCCACGCAGTTGTGGGTGAACAGGGAGTACAGGAGAGGGCTCAGAACACACCCTTGTGGGGCCCCAGTGTTGAGGATCAGCGGGGTGGAGATGTTGTTGCCTACCCTCACCACCTGGGGGCGGCCCGTCAGGAAGTCCAGTACTCAGTTGCACAGGGCGGGGTCGAGACCCAGGGTCTCGAGCTTGATGACGAGCTTGGAGGGTACTATGGTGTTGAATGCTGAGCTGTAGTCGATGAACAGCATTCTCACATAGGTATTCCTCTTGTCCAGATGGGTTATAGGGCAGTGTGCAGTGTGGTTGAGATTGCATCGTCTGTGGACCTATTTGGGCGGTAAGCAAATTGGAGTGGGTCTAGGGTGTCAGGTAGGGTGGAGGTGATATGGTCCTTGACTAGTCTCTCAAAGCACTTCATGATGACGGAAGTGAGTGCAACGGGGTGGTAGTCGTTTAGCTCAGTTACCTTAGCTTTCTTGGGAACAGGAACAATGGTGGCCCTCTTGAAGATGTGGGAACAGCTGACTGGTATAGAGATTGACTTCAATAATCACCTAATCATGATCTTTAGTTTAGAATGCAATTTGATTAATCATCTGTTTGCTAGGGATGTAGAATAAGTGAAACCAATTAGGCCCTCGAGGACTGGAGTTGCCCACCCCTGCAGTAAGGTCTACAGCTGCTTTATTCGGCGCATGTGACTAATAAAATTTGATTTGACAATGATAAAACTACAATGTGACTCTTCTTGAGCTACAGCCCCACATTTGGTTGGTCCGGACAGGACCAAGTAACAATCTGATTCAAAAGTTAGGAAATCAAATTACAGCAGTTGAAGGACAATTTCAGTATTTAGGACAATAATCTGTATTCATCATATAAATGCCATGTTTTTTTAATATTCATCATTAGGTTGAGTAACTTACCTGAAGCAGCATTCATCTTCCTGAACATCTTCAGGAAATTTGGTGCAAGTTGGTCACACAAACCAAGGAAAAAAACAAACAAAAAAACAAAACAAAAAAAAACACCGCTTTTTCCCCCACTTCTTTGTTAGTTGCACTGGACGTGAGTCGGTTTCTCCACACTGCAGCTTTAGATGAAAATTGGGGTTTATTTGGTTTATTTAGAAGTTTCTTTCTATGCTTTCTAGTATTCATGAAGGACTTTGGCAACAGTAGAACATTAACTTACAATGAACTATCCCTTTGAGCTGCAGTTGGCAGCTGCAGTTGGCATTCCCCTCCAGTTCATGGTCTTTGAAAGGTCATGTGTGCCATGATCCTCCACACACTCTTTCACATCACAGCCACCTTTCAATCCCAAATAGGCAATCTGTAACCACAGAAAAGTGACCATAACATATGGATTTCACCTCATTTTAATAGCCTATTGGCTGCTGAAAAAAAAAGAGTATGTTTTTTATCCAATATAAAAAACACTATATTAGTTTTGGATAACTAAGACTCCATACAGATCTGGATATTGGTTATGTCTCAGCTAATACCACTAACTTTTAAAGCATAATTATAATGGCTGACTAGGTTAGGAGATGGAAATGCAAAAAGTAACCAACACTTTCTTGCTTTTTGGTGGGAAGAGAATGTTGCTAAACCTTATAGATTTATACAAAAATAAATGTAAAAAAGCACCTCCAACCAAGGCTAAAACAAGCAACACTGGGGACACTTCAATCGCCTGTGAGGCATGAAAATATTCAAAACATAGCTTGAGATATTTCTTTTAATCATAAACAGTGCAGAACGTTACATTTTCAAGTAAGAATATCTATTAATATTGAATAATACAAAATATTTTCATTTAATTGATTGTCATGGTTAAGTGATTATATGATCTCTGTACCAGCACTAAACAGTTAACAAGACGTGTTGGGCCTCGATTCAAGCTAAAAGCAACATTCTAACAGTAATTAAACATTCTTATACTGTATATTTGGTTGTGTTTATGAAGGCATAGGTAACATTAAAATATAAATATCATTGAAGTTACTGTGGGGCTGTATGTTGGGTAATTGAGAGGAGCAGGTCTTACTGTCAGGAAGGTCAATAGGGGAATGGCATACAACATTATGACATGCCATACTAAAACAGTTGTTTGTGATACTATGATTTTTAACAACAAAAAAGTAGAGGGAGACTTTACCTTAAATGGCAAGTGGCAGACACTCTTCCCGCCTTCTCGTCTACACAGTAACTTCAGCTACATGCAAATGTTTGCCAAGCTAACACATTATTTAGCTAGGTAAGTTAACACTATCCAAGCATAACATTTACATAGCACTGTTAAGACAGCTACAAACATAAAACGTTTATTAAATTGCGTTAGCTAACTACAGACCTCGCCTTTTAATAGCTAGCGTCCTCAGTAGTGGCCCCTTGACAGCTAAGTTAACTCACACAACCTAATAGAAAAATGAATGAAATGAAAAAATGAAAAAAAACTAGATAGTGAGTAGCTAGCTACTAGCTAGTACACACGCTCATTTTACTTGGGCAGCTAATGTGAAGTTCTGTGTTATGCACTATAGCCCGTCACCATATCATATGTGATTGAATATTATTTGCTGTTGGCTTGTGTGTGCTGTATGTACACAATGCTGTATGTGTTATGCAACATAGCTGACTTGAGACATTGTTGACATTTTCAGGGCCATGGGCCTTTCTCTTGATGGACAAATACAGAATAATATGAAAACAGGAACTGTGCAATGAGTTGCGGGGGACACATACAGAACGTAGTGTAGAGAACAAACGGTCTTTTGTTAGATAACTGGAGCCAGGTGTGTGATAACTCTATCGAGAGTATGAGCGCATAGATATTCTACACAGCTACAACACCTGACCTCTGAAGCGCCTAGGGGCTGGGACCAGTTTGTGCGCCAACAATCAATGATAGGCTGAGTGAGTTTAAACCACGCCCAGTCTCTACTCTGTGATAGGCCAGCTCGGAAGCAGGAACTGCTTCTGTCAGAGTATTAAAGAAGATACCGTTAGTGTGTTGGCTAGTTCTCTGTTCTACCCTGCATGGTGTTACAGCGAACCCATATATACGAAAATTGCATTTACCACTTATTGCTTAGCTAATAAAAAGTACATAGTATACAATCGGTGACTCAGTATCATACTTTTTCTGATACCAGATTCGAATTGACGCAACCCTGAACACTAAAGACGTTAACTTTGATAGCTAGCTACCAATCACAAAGAACAAGCTCCTCAATTTAGCTCACAAATGTTAGTGGACAGCAAACCATTTCAGTTTTCAGCACTTGCTATAAGTCCGATATACATCTTGCTAGCTTTTAAGGCTGCCTGACAAGCTAGCTAGCTAGCTCATTGCCAGAAATTCCTAGCTAGCTAACCTAGCCAGGTTACACTACATTTTTCATGGTCCAGTTGCAGTTTCATAAAGAAAATATATTTTTGACAGCTAGCTACCTAAGCTATTTAAAATGTCAGGTAGGGAAAAATAGGTCACTTACAGATTTCATGAAGTTAGCTAGCTAGCTATTGAATGTAACCAATCTAACATGTTATAGTCGCATGTAGCTAGCTAGCAATGCTGCAAATTAGTAACTGATCCCTGGGGTCTCCACTCGAAATAGCAGGGGTCTTGCAGTTTAATTGGTTGTTCATATCATATGACTAGGGGTTGGCGCCAAGAGTCGGAGGTATTCACTTTGAATAATCTAAACAGACTAAAACATTTGGTACACTCCAAAAAAAGAATAGTTTTAAATATTGAAAGTTCTTTGCTTTAAAGATAGTTAAACCCTATTTTATGTTTTAAAAATGTATATTAAAGCCATGCTTAAGGTTATGAATGGAACCTGTATGGCTATATAAAGAACTCTTTCCTTAGGTTCTAAAGAACCATTAAATAGGTTAGACTTTGTATAGCAGCAAAAAAGGGGGTTAATTGCAATCCATTGTCAGTCGAGTACGTTTATTATCAAATGCAAATGTGCAGGCTTCGACAAAGAACACAAGTGCTGTTCTCTTTTACGGTTTATTCTGCAAATACATACACAACACTGTGTAAACTTCATTACAACTACAAACCCACCAAGCAATCTCCATAAAAGTTTAACAACTCTGGCTGCAACTCTAATACTTTTTAAAACGTGTAATGTCTATTTATAACATACATTTGATACATTATTGCATTTATAACATGGCTACAGAGCGCTCAACTTAGAATGACTCTCGTCTGACAGCCACAACAAATCACCACAGCACACGGGCTAAACATGTACAGTAACATATCATTATTACATATAATTTGGGAGCACGTACCTGCGAATACATACACAACACTGTGTGAACTTCAGCACAACTGTAAACCCACCATGCAGTCTGAGTGCCGTGAAACATAAAATAAAAATACACTTACACTTCGCGAGGTGACTAGCCTCATTAGCAAAGTACAAGGCGAACGTTAGCTATCCTTCAGCATAACGCAACGTGAAAATGTTGTAAATGTCCATAAAATGATAAATACAATACACAACTCTGTAACACTATCACATAACGTGACAACATCGATAATGCTGATCAAACAATACGGGTTACAGCCTAACATGCATTAGATCTAATTTTAAAAGTGAAAACACTGGGTGCAGCATGGATCACGATACATACCTCCATCAAAGTTGAACAATTCTTTGGCTGAATACCGCGTGATCATGCGCACACATATAGATACACACGGTGATGCAGTTACTCAACCAATACAGCAGGTGGCTCCACAACTACTGCTAAATTATGACAAAACTCTACAACTAGGATGTCTATTTCAACCCTGTTACACAAGGACGAGAGTAGTACCTTACAATGAAATGCTTTCTTGCATGTAGGCCAACAACAGCAAGTACAAAATACAATAGCAAGTACAAAATTGGTAGGCCGTTATTGTAAATAAGAATGTGTTCTTAACTGACGTGCCTAGTTAAATAAAGATGAAATAATACACAATCTAAAAGGTGAAAAACAATGGAAGAAAGGGTACAGAGAATGTGCAAACAGGCAGTTAAAATACATTTAGTATAACATTTAGTATGAAATTGATATGTACATATGAGAGGGATAAATTGTCTAGTGCATATTTAATTTAAAAAACAATATGAAATGTATGTTATTATATCTCAAGCCATTTGCATACCGCCCCAACAGGTCCACAGATGACGCAATCGTCATCGCACTGCACACTGCCCTATCCCATCTGGACACAAATAATACCTATGTAAGAATGCTGTTCACTGACTACAGCTCATCATTCAACACCATAGTACCCTCCAAGCTCATCATCAAGCTGGAGTCCCTGGGTCTGAACCCCGCCCTGTGCAACTGGGTCCTGGACTTTCTGACGCCCCAGGTGGTGAAGGTAGGAAACAACATCACTTCACTGACCCTCAACATGGGGACCCCACAAGTGTGTGTGCTCAGCCCTCTCCTGTACTCCCTGTTTACCCACAACTGCGTGCTCTTGCATGCCGCCAATTCAATCATCAAGTTTACAGATGACAACAGTAGTGGGCTTGATCACCATCAATGACGAGACAGTCTACAGGGGGCAGTCGGAGTGTGGTGTCAGGAAAACAAATCAAATCAAATTGTATTAGTCACATGTGCAGAATACAACAGGTAGACCTTACAGTGAAATACTTACTTACGAGCCCCTAACCAACAATGCAGTTTTAAAAAATACAGATAAGGATAAAAGATAAAGATAAAAGTAACATGTAATTAAAGAACAGCAGTAAAAAATGACAATATATACAGGGGGTGCCGGCACAGAGTCAATATGCGAGGGCACCGGTTAGTTGAGGTAGTATGTACATGTAGGTAGAGTTATTCAAGTAACTTGGCATAGATGACAACAGAGAGTGGCAGTGGTGTGGAGAGGGGAGGGGAGGGGGAAATGCAAATAGTCTGGGTAGCCATTTGACTAGATGTTCAGGAGTCTTATGGCTTGGGGATAGAAGTTATTTAGAAGCCTCTTGGACCTAGACTTGACGCTCCGGTACCGCTTGCCGTGCGGTAGCAGAGAGAACAGTCTATGACTAGGGTGGCTGGATTCTTTGACAATTTTTAGGGCCTTCCTCTGACACCGCCTGGTATAGAGGTCCTAGATGGCAGGAAGCGTGGCCCCAGTGATGTACTGACCCTCTGTAGGACCTTGCGGTCAAAGGCCAAGCAGTTACCATACCAGGCAGTGATGCAACCAGTCAGGATGCTCTCGGTGGTGCAGCTGTAGAACCTTTTGAGGATCTGAGGACCCATGACAATTATTTTCAGTCTCCTGAGGGGGAATAGGTTTTGTCGTGCCCGCTTCACGACTGTCTTGGTGTGCATGGACAATGTTAGTTTGTTGGTGATGTGGCCACCAAGGAACTTGAAGCTCTCAACCTGCTCCACTGCAACTCCGTCGATGAGAATGGGGGGATGCTCAGTCCTCTTTTTCCTGTAGTCCTCAATCATCTCCTTTGTCTTGATCACGTTGAGGGAGAGGTTGTTGTCCTGGCACCACACGGCCAGGTCTTTGTCCTCCTCCCTACAAGCTCTCTCGTTGTTGTCTGTGATCAGGCCTACCACTGTTGTGTTATCGGCAAATTTAATGATGGTGTTGGAGTCGTGCCTGGCCGTGCATTCATGAGTGAACAGGGAGTACAGGAGGGACTGAGCACACACCCATGAGAGGCCCCTGTGTTGAGGATCAGCGTGGCAGATGTGTTGTTACCTACCTTTACCACCTGGGGGCGGCCCGTCAGGAAGTCCAGGATCCAGTTGTAGAGAGAGGTGTTAAATCCCAGGGTCCTTAGCATATTGATGAGCTTTGAGGGCACTATGCTGAGCTGTAGTAATGAATAGCATTCTCACATACAGTTGAAGTCGGACGTTTACATACATATAGGTTGGAGTCAATAAAACAAGTTTTTCAACCACTCCACAAATTTCTTGTTAAAATTTCTTCATTCTAGGGTCATTTTTTCTGAATTTCTGCCCGACTGATGTTCCCAAAGTAAACTACCTGTTACTCAGGCCCAGAAGCCAGGATGTGCATATAATTGGTACCATTGGATAGAAAACACTTTGAACACAGTTGGAAATAGAGTTGGAAATAAGTCTGTGCGCACGCGATGAAGAGGACTTGCACCTGCTAATTTTGCTTTCTTATTGAACATACTTCTTTCAATATTTAATATTATAGTTTAATAACATTTTAGGGTACCTGAGGATTAAATAGAAACTTATTTTGACTTGTTTTAACAAGGCTTAGCGGTAGCTTTTTGGATTCCTTTGTCTGCATGTTGAACAAGTGGATTACTCAAATCGATAGCGCCAACTAAACATACCTTTTGGGGTATAAAGAACGATTTTCTCTAACAAAACGACCATGCATGTTGAAGCATGGGACCCTTTGGATTGCAAATCAGAGGAAGATTTTCAAACAGTAAGTGAATTTGTAATCGCTATTTGTGATTTCCTAAAGCCTGTGCTCGTTGCAAAAATATTTTCATGTGGGGCGCAGTCCTCAAACAATCGCATGGCATGTTTTCGCTGTATAGCCTAATGTATTTCGGACAATGCAGTTAGATGAACAAGACTTTAAGCTTTTAACAGATATAAGACACTTGAATGTACCTAAATGTTTAATATCCATCGTTTCTATGATATTTTATTTGAATTGCGCGCCCTCCAATTTCACCGGAAATTGTTGGCTTAACAAACTATAGATTTGGCAAGTCGGTTAGGACATCTACTTTGTGCATGACACAAGTAATTTTGCCAACATTGTTTACGGACAGATTATTTCACTTATAATTCACTGTATCACAATTCCAGTGGGTCAGAAGTTTACATACACTAAGTTGACTGTTTTAAACAGCTTGGAAAATTCCAGTAAAGTATGTAATGGCTTTCGAAGCTTCTTATAGGCTAATTGACATCATTTGTCAATTTGCGGTGTACCTGTGGATGTATTTCAAGGCCTACCTTCAAACTCAGTGCCTCTTTGCTTGACATCATGGGAAAATCAATAGCCAAGACCTCAGAAAACAATTGTAGACCTCCACAAGTCTGGTTAATCCTTGGGAGAAATTTTGAAACGGCTGAAGGTACCACAATCATCTGTACAAACAATAGCACACAAGAATTGTAATGCTCCGGGTGTCGTGGGTGTGGAGTCAAATGCAGGAGACAGAGTTCAATGCTGTGCGTCTTTACTAGCACCAAACGCACCACAGGGTGCACACAAAAGTAACGTTCCCAAACACAGGGGAAAAGTACAAATAGAAAAAATCACGACTAAGCACATACCTCTACAACAGAGCCGAAGGTTTACAATAAAATAATCCCGCACAACAACCAGGCGGGCCGGGCCGGCTGTCTAATAAAGACAAACTAATTAAACATAAACAGGTGCTACCACTAAACATACAAGGAGGGGGAGGAAAAACAATCAGTGGCAGCTAATAGGCCGGTGATCACGACCGCCGAGCGCCACCCGCCCGGGAAGGGGAACCACCCTCGGTCGGACTCGTGACAAGAATAAACATCATGGGACCATGCAGATGTCATACCGCTCAGGAAGGAGACGCGTTATGTCTCCTAGAGATGAACGTATTTTGGTGTAAAAAGTGCAAATCAATTCAAGAACAACAGCGAAGGACCTTGTGAAGATGCTGGAGGAAAAAGGTACAAAAGTATCTATATCCACAGTAAATTGAGTCCTATACCGACATAACCTGAAAGGCCGGCTCAGCAAGGAAGAAGCCACTGCTCCAAAACTGCCATAATAAGCCAGACTATGGTTTGCAACTGCACATGGGGACAAAGATCATACTTTTTGGAGAAATGTCCTCTGGTCTGATGAAACAAAAATAGAACTGTTTGGCCATAATGACCATCTGTATGTTTGGAGGAAAAAGGGGGATGCTTGCAAGCCGAAGAACACCATCCCAACCGTGAAGCACGGGGTGGCAGCATCATGTTGTGGGTATGCTTTGCTGCAGGAGGGACTGGTGCACTTCACAAAATAGAAGGCATCATGAGGAAATTAATATTATGTGGATATATTGAAGCAACGTCATCAGTCAAGAGGTTAAATCAGTCAAGAGGTTAAAGCTTTATGGAACACCTCACTAGCTGAACACCTCTGTCATGTTTTGTCTTATTTTTCTTGTCAAATCGTTCCTATTCCCCCTAATCAATCATTTAGTCTTCCCAATGATCCCAAGCATATTTCCAAAGTTGTGGCAAAATAGCTTTATAGCGGAACACCTCACTAGCTGAACACCTCGACAACATTCCGCTGAAAAGGCAACGCATGAAATTAAAAAAACTATTTTAGAAATATGTAACTTTCACACATTAACAAGTCCAATACAGCAAATGAAAGATAAACATCTTGTTTATCTACCCATCATGTCCGATTTCAAAAATGCTTTGCAGCTAAAGCACAACATATGATTATGTTAGATCCCCGCCAAGTCGAAAAAACACAGCCATTTTTCCAGCCGAAGATAGGAGTCACAAAAAGCAGAAATATAGATCAAATTAATCACTAACCTTTGATAATCTTCATCAGATGACACTCATAGGACATCATGTTACACAATACATGTATGTTTTGTTTAATAATGTGCATATTTACATGCAAAAATCTCAGTTTACATTGGCATCTTACATGCAGTAATGTTTTGATTCCAAAACATCCGGTGATACAGAAATACTAATAATAAACATTGATAAAAGATACTAGTGTTATTCACAGAATTAAAGATAGACTTCTCTTTAATGCAACCGCTGTGTCAGATTTAAAAAAACTTTATGGAAAAAGCATAATCTGAGAACGGTGCTCATAACCCAAGACAGCCAGAGGAATATCCGCAATTTTGGAATCAACAAAGTTAGAAACAACACCATAAATATTCACTTACCTTTGATGATCTTCATCAGAAGGCACTCCCAGGAATCCCAGTTCGACAATAAATGACTGATTTGTTTCATAAAGTTCCATCATTTATGTCCAAATAGCCACTTGTTAGTGTGTTCAGCCCAGTAATCCATCTTCATGAGGTGTGAGCATTTCCTCCAGACAAAAACTTGAAAAGTTCCGTTACAGTCCTTTAGAAAAATTTCAAATGATGTATGGAATCAATCGTTAGGATGTTTTTAACATAAAACATCAAAAATGTTCCAAACGTAGAATTCCTTTGTCTTCAGAAAGGCACTGGAACGAAAGGTAACTCTGTGCGTGTCATGAGACCAAGGCTCTCTGCCAGACCACTGACTCAAAGAGGTCTCATGAACCCCTCCTTTATAGTAGAATCTTCATTCAAGTTTCACTAGACGGTTGACATCTAGCCCTAGGAAGTGCAACCTCATCCATATCTCAATGTCTATTTGGCAGGCCAAGCTTTGAAAAACTACAAACCTCAGATGTCCCACTTCCTGGTTTGATTTGTCTCAGGGTTTCGCCTGCCATATGAGTTATGTTATACACACAGACATCATTCAAACAGTTTTAGAAACTTCTGAGTGTTTTCTATATAATACTAATAATAATATGCATATATTAGCATCTGGGACAGAGTAGGAGGCAGTTCACTCTGGGCACGCTATTCATCCAAAAGTGAAAATGCTGCCCCCTATCCCAAAAAGGATAAAATCTTCTTAGGGCTGCAATCCCGTTAATATTAAGTCTACCCCCTACTTTTTTGAACATTCTGTTAAAAATCACTCAACATTTCAGCGTCCTGCTACTCATGCCAGGAATATAGTATATGCATATGATTAGTATGTGTGGATAGAAAACACTCTGACGTTTCTAAAACTGGTTAAATCACGGCTGTGACTATAACAGAGCCTGCGTTTCATCGAAAAGCGCAAGAAAAACTGATCACTGAAAACTGGAAAAAGTATCAATGCGCCACTTGCATGTATTATCTATTGGAAAGCAAATTCGATGGGGCTGAGATTGCAAGCTTCCACACGATGTCGCCAGTCTTGTCAATTGCCTGCACTTTGTTTCTTGGTCAAACGAGTAAGAGAGAGCCCATTCCTTCCGGTCTACAACAGGATGTTTTGGAGTAGAAATTTCTGAACATGATTTCAAGACATGGAGCTATTGAATACACTTCGCCCCGTGATCAATTTGATAGATTATTAACGTTTACTAATACCTAAAGTTGGATTACAAAAGTATTTCGAAGTGTTATGTGAAAGTTTATCGTCAACTTTTTTAATTTAAAAAAATGACGTTGTGTTTTAAAACAGTGTTTTTTCCTTGATCACACACTCTTCATAGATTGATATTTAGGGTATATATGGACCGATTTAATCGAAAAAAAGACCCAATAGTGATGTTTATGGGACATCTAGGAGTGCCAACAAAGAAGATTGTCAAAGGTAATGAATGTTTTATATTTTATTTCTGCGTTTTGTGTAGGGCCGGCTATGCTAATTATTTTGTTTACGTCCCCTTCGGGTATTTTGGGGTGTTGCATGCTATCAGATAATAGTTTCTCATGCTTTCGCCGAAAAGCATTTTAAACATCTGACTTGTTGGCTGGATTCACAACGAGTGTAGCTTTAATTCATGTGTGTTTTAATGAACGTTTGAGTTTTAACGAGTGCTATTAGCATTTAGCATAGCGCATTTGCATTTCCTGATGGCTAGATGGGATGCATGCGTGTCGGGTCGACGTAAGAGGTTAACGGGATTGATATGACAACAAATTGATATGACAACAAATTCCTCAAACATACATGTATTTTATACCATTTTAAAGGTAATCTTGTTGTTAATCCCACCAATGTGTCCGATTTCAAATAAGCCTTACAGCGAAAGCACCACAAACAATTATGTTAGGTCACCGTCAAGTCACAGAAAAATTCAGCCATTTTTCCAGTCAAAGAGAGGCATCACAAAAAGCACAAATAGAGATAAAATAATCACTAACCTTTGATGATCTTCATCAGATGACACTCATAGGACTTCATGTTACATAATACATATATGTTTTGTTCGATAAAGTGCATATTTATATAAAAAATCTCAGTTTACATTGGCGCGTTATGTTCACTAGTTCCAAAAACATCCGGTGATTTTGCAGAAAGCCACATCATTTTACAGAAATACTCATTATAAATGTCGATAAAAATACAATTGTTAGACATGGAAATATAGATACACTTCTCCTTAATGCAACCGCTGTGTCAGATTTCAAAAAAGCTTTACGGAAAAAGCATACCCTGCGATAATCTGAGTATAGCTTTCAGACAACAAAGCAGCCAAAAAGATATCCGCCATATTGGGTAGTCAACATTAGTCATAAATAACATAAATATTCACTTACCTTTGATGATCTTCATCAGAACGCACTCCCAGGAATCCCAGTTGCACATTAAATGTTTGATTTAGGTCGATAATGTCCATCATTTATATCCAAAGAGCTACCTTTGTTAACACGTTTGGTAAACAAATCCAAAGTCATGAAGCGCGTTCCCTAGTTGCAGACGAAATGTAAAAACGATCCGTTACTGTCCGTAGTAACATGTCAAATGATGTATGTAATCAATCTTTAGGATGTTTTTAACATATAACTTCAATAATATTCCAACCGGAGAATTCCTTTGTCTGTAGAAAAGCAATGGAACAAAAGCTAACTCTCTCGTGACCGCGCCTCTGGCAATCTGCCAGACACCTGGCTCAAACAACACTTATGAGCCCCCACTTCGCAGTAGAATCCTCAAACAAGTTTCAAAGACGTTTCACATCTAGTGGAAGCCTTAGGAAGTGCAACATAACCCATATCCCACTGTGTATTCAATAGGGGCTGGGTTGAAAATCGACCAACCTAAGATTTCCCACTTCCTGTTTGGATTTCTTCTCAGGTTTGTACCTGCCATGTGAATTCTGTTATACTCACAGACATCATTCAAACAGTTTTAGAAACTTCAGAGTGTTTTCTATCCAATAATAATAATAATATGCATATATTAGCAACTGGGACTGAGGAGCAGGCCGTTTACTCTGGGCACCTTTCATCCAAGCTACTCAATACTGCCCCTGCAGCCATAAGAAGTTTTAAGGACAACAAAGTCAAGGTATTGGAGTGGCCATCACAAAGCCCTGACCTCAATCTTATAGAAAATTAGTGGGCAGCACTGAAAAAGTGTGTGCGAGCAAGGAGGCCTACAAACCTGACTCAGTTACACCAGCTCTGTCAGAAGGAATGGGCCAAAATTCACCCAACTTATTGTGTGAAGCTTGTGGAAGGCTACCTGAAAAGTTTGACCCAAGTTAAACAATTTAAAGGCAATGCTAGGCATGTTTCCTTTGAAATGGTACCAAGAACAAGGCAGTTAACCCACTGTTCCTAGGCAGTCATTGAAAATAAGAATTTGGGGGCAGTATTTTCACGTCCGGATGAAAAGCGTGCCCAGAGTAAAACTGCCTGCTACTCAGGCCCAGAAGCTAGGATATGCATTTTGGATAGAAAACACTCTGAAGTTTCTAAAACTGTTTGAATGATGTCTGTGATTATAACAGAACTCATATTGCAGGCGAAAACCTGAGAAAAATCCAACCAGGAAGTGGGAAATTTGAGGTTTGTAGTTTTTCAAGTGATTGCCTATCCAATATACAGTGTAAATGGGGTCAGATTGCACTTCCTAAGGCTTCCATTAGATGTCACCCGTCTTTAGAACATTGTTTCCGGCTTCTATTGTGAAAGGGGAGCGAATAAGAGCTGTTTCAACCAGGGGTCTGGCTGAAAGCCTTGAGTTGTTCATTGCGCGCGGCCGTGAGAGTGAGCTCCATTCCCTTTAATTCCCTAATGACAAAGGAATTGTCCGGTTGGAATATTATTGAAGATTTATGGTAAAAACATGCTAAAGATTGATTCTATACATCGTTTGACATGTTTCTACAAACTGTAATGGAACTTTTTTGACTTTTCGTCTGGACTTAGTGCCCGCACCTTGTGCATTTGGATTACTGGACTAAACGCGTGAACAAAAAGTAGGTATTTGGACATAAAGATTAACTTTATCGAACAAAACAAACATTTATTGTCTAACATGGAGACCTGGGAGTGCCATCCGGTAAAGATCATCAAAGGTTAGTGATTTATTTTAACGCTATTTCTGTCTTTTGTGACACCTCTCCTTCTTTGGAAATTGGCTGTATGGTTTTCTGTGGCTAGGCGCTGACCTAACATAATCGCATGGTGTGCTTTTGCCGTAAAGCCTTTTTGAAATCAGACACTGTGGCTGGATTAACAAGAAGTGTATCTTTAGAATGGTGTATAATACTTGTATGTTTGAGGAATTTTAATTATGAGATTTCTGTTGTTTGAATTTGGCGCCCTGCACTTTCACTGGATGTTGGTCAGGTGGTACGGTAGCGTCCCACGTACCCTAGAGAGGTGTTAACTGACTTGCCTAGTTAAATAAAGGTTTCAAAATGTATAATAATAAATAAATATGCATATCCTTGCTTACTAGCAATGATGCCAAACATTAGCTAGCTAGCTAACGTTAGCTATAAAGAGTCCGCAGCCAGGCTACAGCAGAAAAAAACAAAAGGGATTAGCTAACTAACTAACAACATGAAAACATTACATTTAGGCAGTTCCACTTACCGGTCGAATCAATGAAAAAATACACATTGCCAACTTACAGCCCATGAAAAAATATGTCAGGGCCTATTTGGGATCCATGTTATAGCTCACATGGGTTTTCCCATTTGTTACCCAGTTGGTATGACCAACTCAAGTTTCAAGTTTCACATTTTCATGTAACTTGCACAAGTACAGTGAAATACCTTTCTTGCCAGCTCTTTTCCCAACAATGCAGTAATCAATTTCAGTATAGTACTGGTTCACATAGACAGTCCCTGACCAGATTCACACCAGATAGCCCACTTACAACACATGTATTCAGGGCCCATTGTAGCCAACATGGGTTTGCTTGTGTGTGACTAACCTGATTGGGTCCCAATCATAATTCCTGAAAAAAATAACACCAGATTTCACACTTACAGCCCATTAAAAAAATATTCAGGGACAAACTCGGGTGGGGCTCACATGTTGGCTGGTTTACCGTACTCTTTTTGTCTGACTTATCGGCACAACCCCATGACAAGGTGTATTGATACACCATCCAAAGTTGAATTAATAATTTCACCATGCTCAAAGGGATAGTCAATGTCTGCTTCTTTTTTCTTACCCATCTACCAATAGGAGCTCTTCTTTTTGAGGCTTGGAAAACGTCCCTGGTCTTTGTGGGTGTTTGAAACTCACTGCTCAACTGAGGGACCTTACAGATAAATGTATATGTGGGGTACAGAGAGATAAGGTAGTCATTAAAAAATCATGGTGTACACTATTATTGCACAAAGAGTGAGTGCCATACGAATTTTTACTCTTGAACTTATTTAGGCTTGCCATAACAAAGTGGTTGAATACTTATTAACTCAAGACATTTCAACTTTTCCTTTTTATTTAAATTGTAAAAATGACAAAGAACATAATTCCACTTTGACATTATGGGAGTATTGTGTGTAGGCCAATACCATTCAAATTCAGGCTACAACGCAACAAAATGTGGAAAAAAGTCAAGGGGTGTGACTACTTTCTGAAAGCACTGTACTGTAACTCCCCTCCTGAAAAAAGAACATGAAATTGCAAAATAAGCTGTTTTTGTCGCGCTTATGTTTGCAATAGCCTACTGTTACAACAGCCACATAAATTGTTTGTTATAACTGTTTTGTGTACAAGCGGCAGTGACCCGCATGCACAGCAATCTCCATATTTTGCTTCATATACGTAAGGGATAATCAACAAGGGTATGTGGTGTGTTCTATGACGCGCTAGCAGAAGTCCACGAGTTTCAAGTCGTCTTGGTTTGAACGCTTGTTATGGGCATTTTTACACGCGTTCATTACATTTACAGGTGATTAGAACGTTTGAATAATTGTACTTTCAGACGCATGAATTGGTGCCACTGCACAGAAACAGGTACTTTTCATGCGTCTGAAAGTACCACATTGTAGCCCCTCCCATCTCAATGTCCGCCTGTTGCGATTAATCGCTTACTCAGGAAGGGAGGAGATGTTTCTAAAAATGGATAGAATTGTTAAGATTAGTCAGTTACATTTACAGAATGTAAACGCCACAGCCAGGCGTTGGTGAGGAAGAAATTAAAAACGACGTTTACCACATAGCGTTACAACTACAAAGCTGACGCTGGCTAGCTATCTTATTTTCATTGAAATAGCATGGCTAGTTAGATAGCTAGCAATAGTCTTCTGTCTAGCCTGTAACTAATGGCTGTTACGTTGTGGAACAGAGCAATAGTTATTTGTACTTGTCATTTGGTTGAGATTAACATTAGTTTAGAAAATAATAGTTTACTTTGTGTATATTTGTTGTGTAATTGGTTGGCTATGCTAGTTAGCAAGCAGAGATGTATTTGCTCAAGTTGGCCATTAGCTAATGTTTTAGGAGAACGGGCTAGATCCCCGCAGAATCTAGACAATAGAGCAGCGTTTCTTAAAGTATGGGTCGCGACGTAAATCATTCATTACTGGAATTGATTTGTGCAAGTGCGCTCTCTGCTCAGTTTGGCAGCTGCGGGAGAGGGAAATGCCGTGTGCTTCGCGGTTTTCTGCATTTTATTCCTGCAGTTTTCTTGAAGATCATTCCGGGACCCACACGCTGTGTGTTTGAATGTTAAATGACGAGACAGAGGCATTGATGCAAGTAACCAGTCTTGTTCAGTACATCACAACCCATCCGGGTATCTCAAGCACCCCGGTAAAACACAAGAGTTGCAGTAATGAACATTTACCAACAGATGGCATCACTGTGCTATCTTACACCCATAACACTGGTTCAAGCTACTGACTTGTTATCCCCACTCGCCATCACTCACCGCTGTCATGAAATGGACTCATGCTAGCCACAAGTTCTGATTGAGCTCAGTCGTCATGAAACGCATATACAGTGATGACCTTAGCCTCTTTCATACAAACTTTGAGAAATAACGAGGAGCCCCCACAATGTGTTTTGCGTGGGTAAGTGCTGAGTAATGAGTCTCTCAAAACGAACAAATTAATAAAACGACACGTCCTGACCAAACGTCCAGGCACAACATAACGGTAAACCCAGGGAGTTATTTCAGAACGGAAGAATGCTTCAGGAAAAAGTGCTTCGAAAGTGGAAAAGTCAACTAACAAGGCATTGTTGTTATTTTATAACAGGTGATGATAAGCAGAAATAAGGGAGTACTATCTCTCATAGTAGTAGATGGGTGTTTATCTTTTAAATAATCCCCTGGCCTTGTAACGTTACACAGCTAATAGCTAACGTTAGCCAAAGCAAGCTAACTAACTACTGATAGTGCAACCCTAAGAAACAGTACAGATGAAGATGAACAATTCAGGCCTACTGTACATTTTACTCTAGAAAATATTGTTGAAAAAAGCTTAGGTTGGAACTGTTGCTGTTACAAGTAATAATTTGTATTCTGAACTGGAATAAACTGATTGACGCAAGATGCTTTTTGAAGCAAACACTCACACAGTTCTGGGTTGCTTATCTGCAGAAGGAAGTGGTCTCCTGCCTGACTAAGAAAACAGTAAATGTTCTGATCCAGTTTGGCACCACATACCTATGCAAGTCAGGGTTCTCAAGTACAGAAACAGTGTCAATACAGTGTCAATCTCTATCTTGAGTAGCTATATTTCAAGGTTGAACTTTATATTGGCTTGCTAAATGAGCTGCTTATCCTGAAAATGTACCTGATAACCGAGGTAAAGTCAGATTAAGGTTGGATATTCGACAGATATTCTCCAGTAGTTTTCCTTATGTCCACCCACAGCAGTTCGGGACCATCAAACATAGTGACAAATAAACATTTTTACATTTCAATAGCTCTTTAACAATTACTCCTAAAACATTCAAAACTAGTTCTAGCTAACCCGCTGGCATAGACACACATCGCACACACATTGTTTTTGTTGCTTTACATCTCATTATTTGAATTTTTGAATTTCAATTGCTCCTTGGTCATGTGACCTACTGACTTCAAACAAGGTTCAGAATGTACATTCAGTGAGCCTACACATTGCACACCCTTTAGTTTGTCCATTTTCATCTCACACAATTTGACATGAATTTTCAATGTTTCTAATTTCAATAGCTCCTTGGTCATATGACCTACTGGACTCAAACAAGGTTCAGAATGTCCACTGACTACTCGTATATATTGCACACCCTTTAGTTTGTCCATTTTCATCTCACATGATTTGACATGAATTTTCAATGTTTCTAATTTCAATAGCTCTTTGGTCATGTGAACTACTGGACTCAAACAAGGTTCAGAATGTCCACTGACTACCCTTGTATATTGCACACCCTTTAGTTTGTAATTTTTCATCTCACACAACTGAACATATATTTTTTTTTCTAACTTTATAATTTCAATATCCCTTTGGTTATGTTACCTACTGACCTCAAACTACTTTCAGAATGTCCACGGACTGGCGGAGACGGGTGCCGTGAGGCATCCAGTGCGGTTTTGCGACCGACCCTGGAGAAGCTGGCGGGAGCCCCAGGGAGAGTTCTCTTTTCGTTGTGAATGGCAGAGCACCCAGGAATGGAGTAGCCCCAAGAGAGGGGCCCAAGCCCTGGAAAGCGTTGCGCATTCGGCTCATCTGGTTAGCTCTCCCTGGCCCTTGAAAATACCAGGGTAGAGAGTGTAAATCTCAAACCGGGCCATACCCATATCCGTAGCAGGTCTCCAAGGTGAACAGCCTCTTGCATGTTATAACATTGTAGGTAAGGAAAGTTGGCAAAAAATATCCATAACTTTGGGATAAGGATTGGCTCTAAGGGCTGGGTCGGGGCTGAGGTGCGAAGCGGGGCTCGAGCCGCGGCTGGGGGAGCAGTTGCTCCGCCGCCCTCCTCTCGCCACCATTGGAAGTTCGTTATGTGGCTCATCTCGTGGTCTCGCAAGGGGCTGCGTGCGGGGGTTCGTTGGGATTGTGTCCGTCAGCGGGCCGATGGTGGACCTCTGGTGGGTTGGGTCCGGCGGTTGGTGGCGGAAACTCTGGACACGTGCTGGGCCCTTCTCGCGGATCTCCCCAGCTAGGGCGCTCGCCGGCCCCACACATTGTAGGTTTGGAGGTTTCCTCTACGCTCACTAGACTTGAGGCGGAGACTAAACCCATTGGCCCCGCAGTGATATGGCATTGCATGGATCTGGCTCATGCTCTACGAAGTGGGGAGAGGCATCTCGTGCTTGTCTGGGGAGGGAGGCCTACATCTGATGTGGGTAGTACCATCCACGCTTATTGATTTTCTGAGGAACCATAAAACGTATAGAAGAAGCCTAGGTTCCCACTGGGCACGGATCACTGAATGTCAACTTTATGAAATTCAAAGGAGCATACCCACCTGTCGCGGTCACACTCAAATCACCCGTGGAGGGAATGTGACCCCCTCATGTCAAAGTCAGGAATATCGATGAAGCGTTGGTCAAGGTGGTTCCTATGGCTCTGTCCCGGAGGGCTGTATGGGCAAGCAAATGATTGAAAGGGGATGATTCTTTTCTGTTGCTTCTTCCGACACCCAGCCAAGGGAACAGACTTGACTGAATCAGCAGGGAAAGAAGACCCTGTTGAGCGTGACTCTAGTCTTGTTATGCAGGTGAATGAGGACCCAAAAGCGACTTGGCGAAAACAGAGTCTTTATTCCAGTAAATGGCAAAAGTAATACTCCTGGACAATAAAAGAAGAAAACAAAACATGAAAAAACCTAAATCCACTCGTAGTGACGAGGACAGACTGGAGACTCGACCATTGACTGCAGGTTGCCTCGGGAAGGCACCGACCGTAGCAGACTAAGACACCTGCTCACACGCAGCATCTGAAGGAGACAAGACACGACAGGGCGAGACAATGACACAGCACAGCGAACATCATACAAGGATCCGACAAGGACAGAAGCGGAAAACAAGGGGAGAAATAGGGACTCTAATCAGAGGACAAAATAGGGGACAGGTGTGAAAAGACTAAATGAGTGAGTTAGGAGAATGAGGAACAGCTGGGAGCAGGAACGGAACGATAGAGAGAGGAGAGAGAGGGAGGGGGAGAGAGAGGGATAGAAAAAGGGAACGAACCTAATAAGACCAGCAGGGGGAAACGAACAGAAGGGAAAGCATAATGACAAGACAATATAAGACAAAACATGACAGTACCCCCCACTCACAGAGCGCCTCCTGGCGCACTCGAGGAGGACTCCTGGCGGCAACGGAGGAAATCATCAATCAGCGAACGGTCCAGCACGTCCCGAGATGGAACCCAACTCCTCTCCTCAGGACCGTAACCCTCCCAATCCACTAAGTACTGGTGACCACGTCCCGAGAACGCATGTCCATGATCCTACGTACCTTGTAAATAGGTGCGCCCTCGACAAGGACGGGGGGGAGACGAACGGGGTGCGAAGAAAGGGCTTGACACAGGAGACATGGAAGACAGGATGGACGCGACGAAGATGTCGCGGAAGAAGCAGTCGCACAGCGACAGGATTGACGACCTGGGAGACACGGAACGGACCAATGAACCGCGGAGTCAACTTACGAGAAGCTGTCGTAAGGGGAAGGTTACGAGTGGAAAGCCACACTCTCTGGCCGCGACAATACCTAGGACTCTTAATCCTACGTTTATTGGCGGCTCTCACAGTCTGCGCCCTGTAACGGCAAAGTGCAGACCTCACCCTCCTCCAGGTGCGCTCACAACGTTGGACAAACGCCTGAGCGGAGGGAACGCTGGACTCGGCGAGCTGGGACGAGAACAGAGGAGGCTGGTAACCCAGACTACTCTGAAACGGAGATAGCCCGGTAGCAGACGAAGGAAGCGAGTTGTGAGCGTATTCTGCCCAGGGGAGCTGTTCTGCCCAAGACGCAGGGTTTCTAAAAGAAAGGCTGCGTAGTATGCGACCAATCGTCTGATTGGCCCTTTCTGCTTGACCGTTAGACTGGGGATGAAAACCGGAAGAGAGACTGACGGAAGCACCAATCAAACGACAGAACTCCCTCCAAAACTGTGACGTGAATTGCGGACCTCTGTCTGAAACGGCGTCTAACGGGAGGCCATGAATTCTGAACACATTCTCGATGATGATTTGTGCCGTCTCCTTAGCGGAAGGAAGCTTAGCGAGGGGAATGAAATGTGCCGCCTTAGAGAACCTATCGACAACCGTAAGAATCACAGTCTTCCCCGCAGACGAAGGCAGACCGGTAATGAAGTCTAAGGCGATGTGAGACCATGGTCGAGAAGGAATGGGAAGCGGTCTGAGACGACCGGCAGGAGGAGAGTTACCTGACTTAGTCTGCGCGCAGTCCGAACAAGCAGCCACGAAACGGCGCGTGTCACGCTCCTGAGTAGGCCACCAAAAGCGCTGGCGAATAGAAGCAAGAGTACCTCGAACGCCGGGATGGCCAGCTAACTTGGCAGAGTGAGTCCACTGAAGAACAGCCAGACGAGTAGAAACAGGAACGAAAAGAAGGTTACTAGGACAAGCGCGCGGCGACGCAGTGTGAGTGAGTGCTTGCTTAACCTGTCTCTCAATTCCCCAGACTGTCAACCCGACAACACGCCCATAAGGAAGAATCCCCTCGGGATCAGTAGAAGCCACAGAAGAACTAAAGAGACGGGATAAGGCATCAGGCTTGGTGTTCTTATTACCCGGGCGATAAGAAATCACAAACTCGAAACGAGCGAAAAACAACGCCCAACGAGCTTGACGTGCATTAAGTCGTTTGGCAGAACGGATGTACTCAAGGTTCTTATGGTCAGTCCAAACGACAAAAGGAACGGTCGCCCCCTCCAACCACTGTCGCCATTCGCCTAGGGCTAAGCGGATGGCGAGCAGTTCGCGGTTACCCACATCATAGTTGCGTTCCGATGGCGACAGGCGATGAGAAAAATAAGCGCAAGGATGAACCTTATCGTCTCACTGGAAGCGCTGGGATAGAATGGCTCCCACGCCCACCTCTGAAGCGTCAACCTCGACAATGAATTGTTTAGTGACGTCAGGAGTAACGAGGATAGGAGCGGACGTAAAACGCTTCTTGAGGAGATCAAAAGCTCCCTGGGCAAACCGGACCACTTAAAGCACGTCTTGACAGAAGTAAGAGCTGTGAGAGGGGCAGCAACTTGACCGAAATTACGAATGAAACGCCGATAGAAATTAGCGAAACCTAGAAAGCGCTGCAACTCGACACGTGACCTTGGAACGGGCCAATCACTGACAGCCTGGACCTTAGCGGGATCCATCTGAATGCCTTCAGCGGAAATAACAGAACCGAGAAAAGTGACGGAGGAGACATGAAAGGCGCACTTCTCAGCCTTCACGTAGTGACAATTCTCTAAAAGGCGCTGGAGTACACGTCGAACGTGCTGAACATGAATCTCGAGTGACGGTGAAAAAATCAGGATATCGTCAAGGTAGACAAAAACAAAGATGTTCAGCATGTCTCTCAGTACATCATTAACTAATGCCTGAAAAACAGCTGGAGCATTAGCGAGACCAAACGGCAGAACCCGGTACTCAAAATGCCCTAACGGAGTGTTAAACGCCGTTTTCCACTCGTCCCCCTCTCTGATGCGCACGAGATGGTAAGCATTACGAAGGTCCAACTTAGTAAAGAACCTGGCTCCCTGCAGAATCTCGAAGGCTGATGACATAAGGGGAAGCGGATAACGATTCTTAACCGTTATGTCATTCAGCCCTCGATAATCCACGCAGGGGCGCAGAGTACCATCCTTCTTCTTAACAAAAAAAAAACCCTGCCCCAGCAGGAGAGGAAGAAGGCACTACGGTGCCAGCGTCAAGAGAAACAGACAAATAATCCTCGAGAGCCTTACGTTCGGGAGCCGACAGAGAGTATAGTCTACCCCGAGGGGGAGTGGTCCCCGGAAGGAGATCAATACTACAATCATACGACCGCGCAGATCATGATATTCCTCCGGCACTCCTGTCAAATCACCAGGTTCCTCCTGAGAAGAGGGGACAGAAGAAACAGGAGGGATAGCAGACATTAAACACTTCACATGACAAGAAACATTCCAGGATAGGATAGAATTACTAGACCAATTAATAGAAGGATTATGACATACTAGCCAGGGATGACCCAAAACAACAGGTGTAAAAGGTGAACGAAAAATCAAAAAGGAAATA